>NW_006239486.1:173339-217634 GCF_000226075.1 Solanum tuberosum
GACTTAAATACTCCATATTATCTATTACAATAATTAACAATTATTTCACACTTTAAATTCTATCAATGCCATATAAATTAGGATAAAAAAGGTAACATATATATTCAAAAATAATATAAGTAATACTATACTTAGTATGCTTTAAAATAGTAAAAACTACATAAAAAGTACTACATACTATATTACAATAATTAACAATTATTTGACACTTTCAATTCTATCAATGCCATATAAATTAGGATAAAAAAGGTAACATATATATTCAAAAATAATATAAGTAATACTATACTTAGTATGCTTTAAAATAGTAAAAACTACATAAAAAGTACTACATACTATATTACAATAATTAACAATTATTTGACACTTTCAATTCTATCAATGCCATATAAATTAGGATAAAAAAGGTAACATATATATTCAAAAATAATATAAGTAATACTATACTTAGTATGCTTTAAAATAGTAAAAACTACATAAAAAGTACTACATACTATATTACAATAATTAACAATTATTTGACACTTTCAATTCTATCAATGCCATATAAATTAGGATTAAAAAGGTAACATATATATTCAAAAATAATATAAGTAATACTATACTTAGTATGCTTTAAAATAGTAAAAACTACATAAAAAGTACTACATACTATATTACAATAATTAACAATTATTTGACACTTTCAATTCTATCAATGCCATATAAATTAGGATAAAAAAGGTAACATATATATTCAAAAATAATATAAGTAATACTATACTTAGTATGCTTTAAAATAGTAAAAACTACATAAAAAGTACTACATACTATATTACAATAATTAACAATTATTTGACACTTTCAATTCTATCAATGCCATATAAATTAGGATTAAAAAGGTAACATATATATTCAAAAATAATATAAGTAATACTATACTTAGTATGCTTTAAAATAGTAAAAACTACATAAAAAGTACTACATACTATATTACAATAATTAACAATTATTTGACACTTTCAATTCTATCAATGCCATATAAATTAGGATTAAAAAGGTAACATATATATTCAAAAATAATATAAGTAATACTATACTTAGTATGCTTTAAAATAGTAAAAACTACATAAAAAGTACTACATACTATATTACAATAATTAACAATTATTTGACACTTTCAATTCTATCAATGCCATATAAATTAGGATTAAAAAGGTAACATATATATTCAAAAATAATATAAGTAATACTATACATTACAATAATTAATAGCTTAAATATTTAAAAGTTATATAAAAAATATAATTGACTCTCTAAATTCTATTGGTACCACATAAAATGGATTATATGATAAACGTATATTGTTTGAAATTGACGAAAAAGAAACTATAAATTACAATAATTAACAAAAAAATTCGCTCGACTCCAACAAATCTATCAATTAATGCCACATAAATTGGGACATGGGAATCACATATATTCTTTAAAAATTAAGTTCAAAATGTACTATAAAATACAATAATTAACAACTTAATATAGTAAAGAGACATATAAAAAATAGTTAATATTTGAAATTTTGCATGTGCCACATAAATTAGAACAAAGAGAGTAATAAATATTATTTTCAAAATTCTGTAAAAAAAGGTACTACAAATCACAATAGCTAACAATTTAAAATATTTTTACAATCATATAAAAATTTCAATAACTTCTCAAATTTCATAATATATGACATAAGAAGAGGGAATAACCAATATATTTATAAAAATAAATGACATATAAAATGAAATGGAGAGAGTATTAGTTTTTGAAAATGGAAAAGGACAAAACACATATAAAATTAAAACACATATAAAAAAAAGTTAGTTTAACTCTCAAACATAAAAAGTAACATATGTTATTAAAAACTTTAATAAAAAGTACTATAATTTACAATAAATAATAACTTAAAATATCTACAAGACAACAAAAAAAAGACTAATTTTTGTACTGCTTGTGTCACATATATTAGGATTGGGATGATTTTAAAATTTTAATTTTGGTTATACATTATAAAATAGCCGAAAAATTGAATGATATAATTTTTTTAAAAATAATCGAATGAATCGTCCTATCGATAACCCTAATGTTACTTCTACTCTGTTTATTTTTACTTAAATTTAGAAAGATATGCTTCATTTCTACCCTCAATCTTATTGCTACATTTATTTGCTATTTAAAATTGAAATTAAAAAGACAAATGACAAATAAGTTTCTATATTAGCTCACTTATGAGCAAAATATATTATAACAATCTTTACTATTTTTATAACAATACATAAACTATACTCCCTCCGTCCCATATTAGATGGGCACTTCCAACTTTACACGGTGATTAAGAAATCATTAATACATTGGAAGACTTCACCATTTTGCCCTTTCTTTATATCAATGCACATTGAAATGAGTTACAAAAAATACACATACAATATAGGAATGGTCATATTAATTGTAGGGGTAAAATGGAAAAGAATTAATTAATTCTATCCTAATTTAATAAGTGCTCAAATAATATGAAAAAAAAAAATTTAGTAAGATTCTCATCTAATATGGGACGGAGAGAATAACAATATAACTTTGTTAATGTTGGGCCCGGGCAGCGCCCGGGCTTTCGTTACTAGTATATATATATATGTATATATGTATATATATGTATGTATGTATGTATGAAAAGTTCACATATATCTCTATATTTACAAAAGTGATAAAATTAATTTTAAATTATTTATTTTGATTTTTAGTTTTTTTAAATAATATATATAAACTTTTTCGAACATAAATTATTTTTAAATTCTTTTATTATTATTTGAATTTCTTATTCTTATTTATTACTCCCTCCGTCCCATTTTATGTGGCAATTTTTGGATTTCGAGATTCAAACAAGTTTATCTTTGACCGTAAATTTTTCATAAATCTTTTAAACATTTTGAATTATCAATTATTGTGACTTATAGTACTTTTTACATAGTTTACAAATATATAAATTTTGTTTCAAAAAAATTGAAGATTCCATGTGCAAATTCCCGGTCAAACTTAAACTGTTTGACTCTCAAAAAACGAAAAGTGTCACATAAATTGGGACAGAGGGAGTATTATTTTGAGTAAAAATGTTCTTAAGCAATGTAAAATGAGTAAGTGTGTTGGTTAAATAATACTCCCTCATTTTCAAAAAAAGTGGTCTAGTTTGACTTGACACGAAATTTAAGAAAATAAAAAAGACTTTTGAATCTTGAGTCCTAAATTAAAGTTATGTTAAATGTACAAAATTGCACTTTAATCTTGTGGCCTTAAACATGCCATGTGGAAAGCTGAAATTAAAATGTTATTAATAAAGAAAAGAGGTCATTCTTTTTTAAACAAACTAAAAAAGAAAGTGGGTCATTTTATTTTTTTGAAATAGAGGGAGTATATATGATAAGACTAGACTAACGTTTGGCCATAGATTTCCAAATATTCTTGACAAATATTATTTGGGTGAAATTTCACCATGTGTTTGGCCATAGTATTTGGGAAATATATTTCACTTTTTTAGAAAAATATGATTTATACCCATAAGGTTTAAAAACTATCAAAACTAACCATAAATTTGTATTACAAGTCAATTGGATCTTCGTTGCAACAAATAACAAGTAGTGTCCATGACACTAGAGCAATGTGGTCGTTTGGAGTGAGTGCAACAAGATCATTTCATACATCGTGTAGTAGACAAAGCACATGATTTTGTTACCCTGAGCCGATTGTTTATCATTTTCATCAACAACCATATCATCACTTTCATATTCACTGAATATTTCATCACTACTTTGGTGTTCACGTAAAAAATTATGTAATACAACGCAAACAACTACTATAGAGGGTGTTTTTGTAAAAAATAAAAGTTTGGTGTAAATTTCAATTTTCAAAAGATCCCAAATAATGAGAGTTGACCCAAATACTAAAAAAAACTAGTATTTGGGAATTTGAGATATTTACCAAATAATGACAAAATATATGGACAAACACTATTTACCAAATTTTTCCCCAAATAATATTTGGGAAATCTATGGCCAAACAGGCCCCTGAGTACCACACTATAGTTTGTTGAACTTTCATTTTTTTCTTTTTTATCTTATAGCTCGGCGGTAGGTATTAGATAATTTATTCATTAAAACAAGGACAGATAGAAAAAGTCCACCTAGTTTTTTTTTTTTTTTTTTTATCTCATGTGACTTAAATCTAAAATTATATACTAATTCTTAACTCATTTCATTAAATTCTTAAAATTTTCAACTTCTTTTGGTTAGCTTATCGCTTTATTAGTTTGTGCTAGTTCCACAATTATAGAAATAAATGCATCATTTGTAATTCATCCATTTCATTTTACTTTAACTCCTATACTGAAAATAGATAGATATCTCATTCCGTACTTTGCAGCTCAACTAATCTAAATTTATGCAAAAATATTTTCCTCTGCTAAATAATGTGTAAAAGCATGGAATACACTATTAAAAACTAGTTTAGATATTTATGCACCGTCAACACTTAATATTTATTCCAATTTATTAAAAGAGCTCAGAGAGAAGGTGAGGAGGTCACTGGTCAGCATATTTTCTGCATGCTCACTGAAGTGAAATATGATACCTAGTTGAGATAGCAGACACCTCGTGAAATAATTGAAACGCGCCCATGTCGACCTGTACACCATCAGTATTAAAAAGAGAAGAAAAACATACAGAACCATCCTGGTACAGATCTTGCACAAAACATAAACAACAAGCCAAATGCACATTTGATAGTAGGTTGCTAACTATTATAACAAACACTTGTAACCTCCAAACACGAAAGATAACATCGATCAAAGGGTGTTTTTAACAGAACCAAAGATACGATTCTACTACATCCACGAAACGTGACGACACCATTAAAGTTGCGGATCACAAAACGACATAATACGAAAGGTTTTAGTATAACATGAAAGTACATAAGCATGTTCTCTAGAATTTGCAGATTCATTCACAATAAGGCTGTGCATTTCAGTAAAACTTCTTCTCTTTCAAGCTTTCAGCAGTTTCCTTGAGGCTTTCAGCCAAGGGAATGAATTCAATACCCAATTTTTTGGCTCTTTCAATGTTAACCTGGTACATTGGCGTAAATGGCTTATCATCAGCACACCTGGAGAGTTTAACCGAAAACTTTGAGCCAAGAAAACAATTTCTAGTAAACCATATGAAATCAGCTACTAGCCACTCAACTTTATGTACTTTGTGAAACACGACACGTCAAAATCAAAGATGCACATTTCACAAATAAAACTTACTTTTCTGGAAGCTTCATTGTAGGGTAAAGCTCGCGCAATATCTTTACTATCTCAGAGTAGTGTGCAACTGACTCCACCATCAAATATCTACCATTTGCTGAAGGATTTTCAAAAGCCAGAATATGCGCGAGGGCAACATCTTTCACATTAACCCAACCAAGTGTAGAATTTGGGTATGTTTCAGAACCTGCAGTAAAGCAAAATGAAACTTCACCAATGAATTCCAACATATTGTAGTAACATGAACAGAAAAAAAATAAAACAACTAAGTTCAGATGACGAGATCAAAGACAAATCAGCTGCTTTAAGATAAAGCATACCATTTAGCAATTGTAAGATGGCAGCAGCACTTGTATTAAGTGTTGGTTGCAACAAACTGCCTATAACCATTGCTGGGTTTATTGTAACCATATCGAAAGCTTTCTCTTTCACAAACTTCCACGCAGCATCCTCAGCTAATGTCTTCGAAAGCACATACCAGAGCTGGTAAAAGCAACAAAAGATGAGTCCATAATTAGCTCCAACCCCACCCCCCCTATCACCAGGATCTCCCCCAAAAGAAGATTAGTGTATAAAGACACTTGCCAGAAAATAGCAGAATAAAGTTTAAATATGTGAAATCTAAACAGAAATGATTGAGCACCAGTTAAGATGATTATAATGAGCATTTCTGATTCAAATGTTTCGACAAGAATGTGTAAGATGTAAATGGAACACTTCACATAACTTCTTTGATAGAATAAATAAATGGTTTAATTGTTAAAGGAAATGGAATATTCAGGTGATACTAGAACTGAATTCAACTATTTTCAAATTTCAAACCTGGCAGTTTGTGACAGTGGAGCTTTACCATCAGTTCCCTCTGCCATAAATACCTCTATATAATATTGAAGAATTTCAATCATTTTAGCCAAAAGAAAAATGACAAATCCTAAAAAACCATGCCTGGTGGATTTTGTAATAAAAAACACAGAGTTCAAATCAGACTAAAAAGTTTGTGAAACTAAAATATCACAATGGCGTCAAACCCCCAACTTCTATTAGAGAAGCAATGCACTTCACCACTGGACTAGAAAGCCAAGTACTCTACCGCTGAGTTAGCAACCCGAAGAAAATATCAAAAATATTGTGTAGATCCAATCCAAAGAAAAAGAAATAAAGAGATTAGCACTAGTTGTCAAGTAGTTCTATTTTATATTGCTCAACAGATTATGAAACAGCGGCGCTGCAGATGGAAAACAAAAAGTCAACTAAAGCACCTGTGATTCTCTGCAAAAGTCAGGATCTGACCACCATGTTTCATCAACCACCACTTCAGGGGTTCTTGGCTTGCCATTGAAAGCAACTGCAGCAACAGATGATGTCAAAACCACTCTTCTAACAGATGGTGTCTTCGCAACTGATTCAAGAACATTAAGTGTCCCCTTCAGTGCAGGATCAATCAACTCCGCCTGCACGTTAACAATAGGGCTAATCCATTACATCAACAGATGGAAAAACCAAAAACTAGAACAGAGAAATACGAACAACAGATCCAAGATGACTACCACCAGTTTTGTAGGTAAGATTTTCTTACATTTAACTAATAAATTTCCAAAAGAATAAGCTTGCAAAGGTAGACATCAAAACCTATGTTGCTCAGACTCTTCAAAAATGTTGTCGCACCCATGTCAGATCCTCCAAAACACACTAGCTTTGAAGTATCCAACATGCACCAGGGGACATTTTTATAGAGTCTCAGCAACATAGGTCAAAACTATATTAATCAAGAAAATTGAGTGAGGAACCTGTGGATCCTTGACTCCAAGGTAAAAAGGAGATGCTGTATGAAATACACCTTCACACCCCTCAACAACAGCATCAAAGGAACCTTCTTCCAGTAGGTTTGCTTTGAACAAGTGGAGTCTCTCCTCAGCTCCATCAAGGGATGTCAAGTGATCTGTCTTTTTTTTATCATCTGCAGGGGGATTTCAAATTTAAAAAAATACACAATATAAAAGCACTTAAACAGGGTCAAATTAGCTTACAAACACTTTCGCTTTATCTACACGTTTAGGGCATAATCAAACCATCTTATGCTAACTCAATACTAAAAAAAACTATTTCATCAGATTTTAAGTCAAGCCTCTCTACTTCTACAAGGTACGAGTAAGGTCTGTGTACATTGTACCTGGACCCTACATTGTGCAATTACACAGAGTATGGTATTGTTGTTCTTACCATCCAACAATTAAATACTATAATATTATTAAACCTGTCATTCTCAGAAAACTATTTCAACAGTAAAATAAAAAAAATTAAAACAAACCCAGAAAGCAAAACATAAATATCAACAATTTGAATGTTCTCAGACTTCTAGTACTCTCTGCAGGTGGATTCAAATAATAATTAAAAAAAGTACATTAATAGAACACAATAATAAAAGCACTAAACAGGGTCAAACTAGCTTACAATCACTTTCGCTTTATCTACACGTTTAGGGCATAAACAAACCATCTTAGTCTAACACAACACTAAATAAATTACTACATTACATAGCTATTTCTGAAATAGCCTCTCTACATCTACAAGCTAAGATCCGTCTACATTCTACCCTCTCCGACCCCACCTTGTATGTATGTTGTTGTTGATTGTAATTAACATCCAATAATCAAACAATATAAAATTATCTAACCAGTCATTCTCAAATAAAAAAAAACTTTAAAAAATTAGCCCTAGCTTATCTAAAAAATAAATACTAAAATTACAGAAATTGAACATCAAATCATTTAAATGTTCATATGCGATGAAAAAACAAAAAGATCACAAATGATCAGATAACTTCAGAAATCCATTTTTCACAATTCTGTTCAAGGGAAAATGAACTTTTTTTTTACAGAGAGGGATAAGAGTACAAACTCGGATCGCGAACAGTGGCTTTAACAGTATAACCACGTTGAAGCAAGAATTTGACTAGCCATGAAGCTATGTAGCCTGAAGCTCCAGTTACACACACTGTTTTCGTCGCCATTTTTGTGATCTCTCTATCTATTTTCACCTAACAGCACACTCTGTGTGGAGACTGAGTGGTGTGAAAGCCGACAAAGCTATATTTATAGGGAAAGAAATATTTTCCGTTTTATATTACTCGGCTCATGTTAAACTGATATATATAATTTTATTAAAGTTTAATATATACATATAGATTTTACACAAATTTCATTATATTTTATCACTAACTTTTTCAAATTACAAAAATTCCTTAAATTTGGTGGAATCTGGATACATCTCAAAATGATCTAATACATCGCGTCTTAGTTTAGGATACATCCATCAAAGTCCTGATCCATTGCATCTCAATTTTGAATACATCACTCAACGTCCTGATACATCATGTAAAGTGATGTATCTGACTGACACATCGCGTAGAGTAACGTCCCAACACATCGTGTAAGTTCCACTACATCGTAAAGTGATGTACCTGACTGATACATCGCGTAAAGTGATGTATCTGACCGATACATCGGGTAAAGTAATGTATCCGATCGATACATTGCGTAAAGTGATGTAGCCGACTGATACATCACGTAAAGTAGAGATTTTTGTAGTTTTTTTTTTAAAAAAATGATATGAAATTTTAAAAAATATAATAAAATAAATTGTATATTTAGGTAATTTTTCCACATATTTATATCCTTCAACTTACACAAATAGACACTAGAACTTGTATAAAATTAAATATATACACATGAGTTTTACATGATATAATACACATAAAACACTATGTAGGTTTCACATTATCATACAAAATACCACATAAAATATGTGTATTTATTTATTTAATTTTATATAAATTTAAGTATCTGTCTAAAAGAATTGACAAAAGGAATCTAACGTTGAATAATAGGTTTTTGGTCTCTTACGTACTGTAGTTTATTAAATGGAACACTTCAATTTTGCTTGGTATATATAATAAATGAAATAGAAATAACCTTTGCTTGAAAAATATCTTTACAAGGACAAATTTAGTTTTAAAAAAGTTTGACCAAAAAAATAATGCTTTAAAAAAGTTAGGTAGTGGCTTTTATAGTTGGGGATATAAAGGAGTGATTATTTTATCTTATGTAGTTATCAAGTTGGACTTTTTTTACCGTTTAAAATAAGTAAATTAGCTTAATGTTTAAGAGAGTTGTCAAAATTTCTTCTATTTTATCTTTTATTTATAATTTTTTAGGTTATAATTTCAAAAGAGTTAATTATTCATATTGATGATTTTACTTTAAATTGTTTAATATTTTCAAAAATAGTTTGAGAATAACTAAAAGGGTAAAAGTGGAAAGTATTGTTCAATTTATGTCCTAAACTTATTTTTTTTTCTTAATGATAAGATTGCCTCAACAATTCATTTATTTTGAAATGAATGAAGTAATAAAGAATAATAACGAATAAATTTTTTTGGATAATAAAAGATTTATTCATTAAAAATAATTAAGATGTTGTAAACATATTTATATTATAATGAATATCGGAGATTTCTTTGGAAAAAACTATGGAATCCTAATTGAAGATCAAGTTAGTTTTTCCCTATAAATAAATAATTTTTCTGCATTATAATTCATATCTAAATATACCTCAAACATGTATATCACTCCCGAAGAATAAGAAAGTGTTCTTTTTTTCTTTTACTTTATTATTCTTATTCTCATTGATTTATATATTTGGTCCTTACTAGAATTAATAACACAAAGAGGACCAAATTCATTTTTGAAAATGTAAATTTATTTTCCAACATTATTGATATGTCTGAATGAACTAAAAAACTATTTGTAACATTTTGAAAGGTAGAACAATGAAAGCATTCATAACTGATTGGCTTTTATATAATTTTTGTCCGTTAATAAACATTATTCCTATATATATAATTTTACTGGATAAAAAACTAAACATGCATCGAAATTAAGGGTGGCAGAATAAGCAATTTATATGAGTATCTATTTAAATTATTCATTTTAAAGAATTAGGTACTCAACTCATTTAAAATGGATAAAAAGTAAGTCAAACTCATATTATTCATTTAAAAGTGGATAATTAAATGGATAAAATAGCTAAAAAAAAAAGTGCATTCATCCAAAAAAAAAAGTGATATTAATATTTTTTGAGGTGTAGGTAATCGGGGGTAGAGAGGGTGGGGTTGGGTGGGATAAGGAAAAAATCTATTTTATTTTATTTTAAGTAGGGATTGGAGAGTGGGGGCTGGTAGTAGGGGGGGGGTAGTGGTGGAGCCGAGGTGGGGTTGGGGGCTCTGGGTAGTAAAAAATAAATTAATTTTTGAGGCGTTGGAGTTAGGGGTGAGGGTAGAGCCGTCAATATGGGCTAGGGATGTTGGGCCGGTCTGTCATAACTCGTGATTTAATAGGGTTGGGCTAAGATTTTTGGAGTCCATTAGAGCTTTTTAACTCAACCTGAATATACCTACTGATTTGTGGGGATTATAATATGAGTAGGACCAGCCCGTGGATCAAATAAAAATCAATTAAGAAATAAAATTAAAATAGAGTATTAAAAATAACAAGACTCCAAACTCAAAAATTATATAAAATTTTAAATATTAAAATTTAAATACAAATTATGGTTATAAAATATGAGTTATGCAATTCTTGAAATAAAAACCCCTAAAATTTCTAGGGAATCTCCATGTAGACCGTAACTTATTTACCGGCAGTCATCTTTTCTTGGTATTTTCCATTTTCTTATAAACTACTGATGAAAATGGAGATGTTAAGACATCCTACCACAAGTTGATTCAAATGTGCTTAATGAAGATGATGTTTTGGCATTAGATACACCATAAGTTTTATGAAATTTTTCTAAGAAGTTCATTTATCACTTTTTTATAGATGAAACAATGTCATATTTTTTTATATTTTATTGTGATCATTAAAAATAATTAAGTTAATATTTCTATTTAGTTATTTTTACTTTTACTTGAAATCAAACTTAATAAATATTCTAAAGATAATTTTATTTGTGAATTTGATTAACAAGTAGTAACACTATCACGTGTAATGATTTAAAAAAATAGTAACACTAACACATGTAATATTGTTTTGTCGATATTTATGATAATATTTTTAAATAATAATTTGATTTAAAAAATATAAAAATATACTTTAAAAAAAGTGGGTTGGCCGGCACAACCTATAGCCCACGTACTTGTGGGTTGGGTTGACCATTTTTTGGCCCACAAGAAAAATAATCCAGCTCGGCGTAGCGCGTCAAATTTAAAAGTCTGTATGAGTTAGTCCGGATAGGGTAAGTCATTCCATATTAACAACTCTAGGTGGAGGGTGGACAGGCGGGGTTGGGGGCCGGGAGAGGGGTGGGGGTGATACAAAAATAATTTTTAAAAGTTTTAATTTTTTTTTTCTGTGTGAGAGAGAATGAAGAGTGAGATAAGAGATTTTGTTTTTGAAGCTTTTAACATGATCCCTATTATAACATCAATATCTATATTTACTCATATTATTCATTGTAACTCATTTTTATCCATTTAAAATATGAGTCGAGTCGAGATTTTATCCATTTACTCATATTATTCATTTTTGATCGATTTATATTCGACTCGTTGTCACTCCTAATTAAAATAAATAATTTAAAAAATAGGACAATAATGTTTTATTATACTTTTTACAATATAGTCATTAAAAAAAATCAATCCGAACAGACCATTCTCATCCTTACCGTCTAATAATTAATAAATACTACAATATTATTAAACCAGTCTAAATGTTTCAACAGTTAAAAAAAATTTGAAACTTTAAAACAAACCCAGAAAGCAAAACTTAATTATCAACAATTGAAATGTTCTAGAACTACCAATACTCTTCAAAAATAAAAACATTAGCCCTAGCTTATCTTTAAAAAAAAAACTAAAATTAGCCAAATTAAAGAAAAAATGACCAAAATGGTCATTAATATATGTATAATGCTTTATTTTGATCCTTAATATATTTCACTTGATTGAAATAATCCTTAATATATAAGAAAAATGTTCATTTTAGTCCTTAATGTATTTCATTTGATTGAAATGATCTTTAATATATAACAAAATGTGTTCATTTTGATTCTTTACCCTAAATCTAATAGATTTATATATAAAAAAAGGATTAAATTTAACTATAAATTGTACTGTAGATATTGAAATTTTGTGGACTCTACAAGACGCGTTCAATTTGATTTGAACTTTACAAGGTGTGTTTAGTTCCCATTAGGATTCTTGGAGGATATATACTCAACCCTAAATCCTAATTCATGCATATATAAAGGGTACTATATTCCTTTTAAGAGGCATCTGGAAAATTCCGCAAATTCACAAATAATTTATTGAGAGATCAAATCCAAATCATCCTAATTAGAGAAATACGTCACTAACGGCCCCGAGTCATGAAAATCTTATGCGATAAGAATCACCTCGAATCATGGAAATCTTATGCGAGAAGAATCAAAGGATGAACAAAATTGTACTCACAATCTTGATCAATATATAAAATTATGTTTCTTCCTTTTTTATTTATGATTGCAATTTATTTTGTCACTTTAAAATTCGTTGCAACAAATTGACACACCAAGTGGGACCAAATTTGTCATTTATCTCTCCTTTTATAAATCAAATCTACAAATATGAAGCCGCAAAGATGAAAAAATGATTAGTACTACCCTCGTCTTTGAGTTTCATCAAGTCTCCACACCGACAAGTCTTGAAGCAGGGGAACATTTTAGACACTGAAATTTTGTAGGACTTTACAAAACATGTTCAATTTGATTTGGACTCTACAAAATGTGTTCATGTCGATATAAAGGGTATATATTCCCTTTAAGAGGCATCGTGAAACGGCATAAATCATATGAGAGAGGAATCAAGAAATCATTAGATTTGTACTCACAATCTTGATTAATAAACTTATATTTCTTCAAATTTTATTCGTAATTGTAATTTATTTTCTCTCACTTTAAAATTTATTTTCCAAAATCCATTTTTCAATATTCTTGCAAGTGAAAATGAATAAAAAAAATTAGAGAGAGAGAGTACAAACTGGGATCACGAACAGTGGCTTTGACAGTATAACCACGCTGAAGCAAAAACTTCACCAACCATGAAGCTATGTAACCTGAAACTCCTGTTACACACACTGTTTTCGTCGCCATTGGCCAACAAAAGATGTACTTATAGGAAAGAGAAAAAATATGCACTCTTTTATTTTATTTCTAGTTTTCCACTCGGTGTTGAATTCGAGCTAGAAAGTTCAATATTGAATTTTTAATTTTCTACTCGGTGTTGAATTCGTGCTGAAAAGTCCAATATTGGGGCTAAAGCGCTTCTAACAAAGATGACTCAGTACCCAAGGGGGTTCGAACTCCAGACTTCTTGATTAATGATAAAGGAGTACTTATCACTCTATCATAATCAATATGTACTCTGTTTTATATTACTCGGTCTATGTTGGACTGACTGATAAGTTTTAAAAAATAGGAAAATTAAATGGTTAAGCAAACATAAACTAGTCAATTAGTCATCATACAGATAATATTAGTTAATTACCATTCGCAACATAATTACGTGGATTGAAGTTTCGAGTTTGTATAATTCACATGTTTGTATAATTCGAAATTTGTATAATTGTTTAAAGTTCAAATGTTTATGTTTATATAAATTTGTTATTTCA
The DNA here is from genome assembly GCF_000226075.1 of Solanum tuberosum. Taxonomy (NCBI): domain Eukaryota; kingdom Viridiplantae; phylum Streptophyta; class Magnoliopsida; order Solanales; family Solanaceae; genus Solanum; species Solanum tuberosum. The sequence goes on from NW_006239486.1 coordinate 187,359, forward strand.
AATTTAGACAAACATAACCACGAATTATACAAACGAGACAACTTAAACTGTAGCTACAACCCGTAAATATACAAACTATAACTATGGAGCATAATTAAGTTTATTATAGTGACTGTTTGCGAAAATTTCCCCAAAAAATAGTATTAGTAATATTTTAAAATACGTGTCAACTTAACTCATTTCATATCTAGTATTTTCTCTGTTTCGATTTATATGTCATTATTTTAGATTTCACATTTTTTTTAAAATTAGGTAAATTTATTGTTATGACTATAATTAATTATAAGAGTAAACTAGGAACTAAGTGTAAAATTATTCATTGATTTCATAAAGTGGACAAGTATTGTTAGACATCTCAAAATAGTATAATGGATAACTATTGTTGGACGGATGGAGTATTATATACTCCTCCGTTTCTATTTACTTGTTAAATAATTTTTAATTTGATTTTTTTTACTTGTTATTATTGACATATTAAAGGAAGGACAATTTTTTTTCTTCATATTACACCCTCAATTTATTAATATTGAGTTAATGTCTTTGAAAAATGTAGTGAGTAAATATGTTTAAAATTATCAATTAATAGGAGTAAAATGGTAAACACATTATACCAATAATTATTTTCTTAATAGGCGTGTCAAGTCAAAATTTGACAAGTAAAAAAGGAAGAGGGAGTATTAAAAGAATTACTTCATCTGTTCAATCGACTATTGACTTGACACACACCTTAAGAAAATAATAAATAATAGGGATAATATTACTCTGTTAAACAATATTTTTCTACTATTGACTTTGTACAATTATTAAGAAATTATAAATATAAGTGTGATTTTACTATATCAGCCTTTGAATATAATAATATAATGTCTTGCAAAATATAATAGAGAAACGACTATAATTAATGACAAGGGTAAATTATGAACTAAGTGTTAAATATCTCAAAATACTATAGTGGACAACTATTATTACACAGAGAAAATATCATATTTGTTCGTATACTTTCCGTAAAAGGTTATGTTTATTCTTTATCATATATATATATATTTTAATATATTTATCTATATCATTCAATTTTAAGTATATATCATCCATGAGTGGTTTATTTTCATGTTTTTACGCTTATTACTTATGTGGTGTCTATGAAAATATATTTTTATTCTAATAAAAATTGTTCTTAATATAATTCTTTTACTCAACTCAATATATTTATCTGATTTAATCGTTACTAGCCTTCACTAACAACATCATCATCGTCAATTCTTATAATCTATCATCATTTGTCATTATCACTAGCAATTATTTAAGATCATTACTATTAACTATTGTTATTATAACATTATAATATTGAATATGTATTTAAATTCAGATATTTATATTTTAATATTCTTAAATTTAAACATCTTAATAAAAACAAATGGAGCCTAAAAAGATCATGGCGGCTAAGGAGAAATTGACAGAAGGAACATAACATTGATTTATTATTATAATAACATCATAATATAAAATATATATTTAAATTCAGATATCTAAATTTTAATATATATTTTATTATTTATATTAAACATCTTCATAAAACATAAATGGAAACTTTAAAAAAAAATCGTGGCGGCTAAGGAAGAATTGATTGAAGGAACATAATGTTGATTTATTATTGTAACATCATATGATATTGAATATGTATATAAATTTCAGATATCTATAATTTTAATATTATTTTATTATTTTAAATTTAAACATCTTAATAAAAATAAATGGAGACTAAAAGAACCGCGACGGCTAAGGAAGAATTGATAGAAGGAACATAACGTTGAATTATTATTTTAGTATTATAATATTGAATATATATTTAATTTCAAAATCTTAATAAAAATAAATAGAGCCCAAAAAAACCGCGGCGGCTATGGAGGAATTGATAGAAGGAACATAATGTTGAATGCTTGCTTTTTTGGTCTCCTACTAGAGCTGTCAAAAAGGGCCGGCCCAACCCCAATCGGCCCAAGCCTCGCGAGTCAAAGAATTTGAAGGGCTAGGGAGGGCTGGCCCTTCGTTAATTGATAGGGCCTGAAAATGCTCAACCCAACCCAACCCTAGAAGGACTGAGGGCTGGGGCGGGCTAGTCCTTTTTTTTTCTTTTCAAACTTGTAATTCTATAACATCAAGAAAATGAGAAGATTTTCAAATCAAATATGGCAAACAATAGTGTTGTTTCAATAACACTAGAAAATTTTAGTGTAATTAGCATGTATCTCGCTTACCAGATATGCAAGTGACATAAGAGAGTGACAAGCAATATGGGAGGGAGGCGAGGGCGCGAGATTTGTATATGTATCCTAGATACATGCGAATCTACTTTGATAGAGTGTATCTAGAACAAATTAACCTAATTTTGAGTCCATATATTTCTAGAAACATGTATCTGGGTACGAAGATTCATAATATTACAACATAGCGTGTATTCAAATTATTATATTATATACTAGTGAGATTATTGTAAATTACTCTTGATAAAAAAAATTGGCCCATGGGCCGACCCCGGCCCATCCCCGATCAAGCCTCAAAGGCCAAGGACATATATGGACCGGGTTTATAAGCCCTAGTTTTAAATGGGCTTGAAAAATCATATCTCAACCCTACCCCAATAACGGGTAGGGTTGGGCCGTTCCCATGGGCTAAGCCCATTTTGACGGCTCTATCTCTTACGTACGATAGTTCATAGAAATAACTTTTTTCTTGAAAAATATTTTTACAAAAATAATTAACTTTTAAAAAGTTTTGACCAAAAAAGAGCTATAAAAAAGTTTGGTAATGGCTTTTATAGTTGGAGATATAATATAAAGGGGTAATTATTGAATTGTTGTGTTAATGCGTTAAGAAAAAAAGTATCGATCCAATGTATATTTATTAAGAAAAAAAGTTCAAGACGTAATTGAACATCATTTTTTATTTTGCTCTTTTAGTTAATTTCAAATTATTCTTAAAAATATAAATAATTCAAAGTAAAATCATAAATATAAACGATCAACTCTCTTAAAATCATCACCTAAAAATATATATATATGACTTATGAGGAGAAAAATGAAAAAAAAAAAAACTCAATAACTCTCTTAGATATTGAACAATTCACTTATTTTGAACTAAAAAAAACCCAACTATTTATTTATTTTGAAATGGAAAAACTTATAAAGAATGAAAATAACGATGACATAAAGATGAGAACAAATAGATTTAACGACTGTCTATTTTAAAAATAGTTTTAGTCAAATTTGATCTAATATATACTCCTCCACAATAAAGTACAATTACGACTTTACACTTTTTCGTGGAGTAAAATATCTACGTACACTCCTCCTTCTTCAAACACCACTTATAAAAATATACTAAATATATTATTTATCATTAGTCAAAGATTTCAACGTTAGGTAAATGAAGGGATACCACTAATGTGACAGATCCAAAATTGAGGTCCCAATTGGAATCAAAAGCAAAAACATCACTTCTCTATTCCAGAAAAAAAATCAAGTTGGTTATAAATTATTCTTATTATTTATTTTTTATTTGCTAAAATTGAGTAAATTTTTTTAAAAAATATTCGAGTTGATTATAAATTATGAACTAATGAATAAGTCCTATTATTGGTTATTGAAACACTATAGACTTTCTAAAAGAGAGTTTGTCTTGTTGGTCAAGAGCTAGGAATTTCACGAAGGGCGTCAAAAAGAAGGAATTTTTTTTTATTGTTAGTGAGATTCTATCAAAAGGGGAATTTCACGAAGGGTCTCCAGAATATGCTATTTAATCACTTCGTGTATCATTTTACTTATGTATACGATATTTTCCGATGAAGGGTGTCTAATTGAATGCCCCGACTATAACAGAGCTATTGCATAGGAAGGGGGTTTTACCCTGTGCGCATCCAAAGGGTAGCGGCTGCGGGTTTCCCTTGTTATAAAAAAAAACACATTGCTATGCCCTTGAACACGAAGGATGAAAGCGAGTCAGTATGCTAATTCCTCATTTGCAAATCAGCCCTTCCCGTAGGTTCTTTTTTCACTCTCACTTGTCGATACACGAAAATTTCGCGTAAAAATAACTATACAAAAAATGGTACAAACTTCCTTCTATATTCTTATTATTATGATTATATGTCTAAGTTACAAACAACAATAAAGCACCTAAAGTTGAGACTCATCATCCTCATAGTTAATTCTACATTTGAACTTATATATATATAGGTGTATATATGTATCATGATCTCTCTGCTTTGAATTAAGACATATTCGGAAAACCTCTCATTTCCTTATCAGATAAACGGTTAGAACATATGATCATGTCTCTCGAGGGCCATCAAAAGATTGCGTCTTCCTCAAATTCCAGTGAAGACCTTCGTGTATGCTACGTAAAAAGTCACTGGTGGAATCAGCTTGACATGCAGTTGGTACAGGCCAAGTAGCCATGCTACAAACTAGGGCGTCTCCCGGTGCTAACTTTTTCCTGTCTTTTCCATCAAATGACGCCCATGCATGACCTCTACTGTTGAAAGGTACTTGTACTCGGATTGTCACATACTCGGGCAAAATGAGAGGACGAAAGGATAAAGAATGTGGGCAGATAGGTGTAAAGAGGATGCCAGGAACCTGCAATTTGGTTCGTAGCAGTAAAATTGTTAAGGTTATAATCAACTCGAAAGACATCAAATAGAGATAACTATGGAAGAACACATTGCATCATCATTGTGCTAATTGCAAAATGAAATATTAAACATGGAAGCAAGATTCTATCTACGGCAACAACATACCCAGTGTAATCCTACAAAGTTGGGTCTAGGAAGGGCAGAGTGTACATAGATCTTACCCCTACCTTAAAGGTAGAGGGGTTGTTTCCGATAGACACTCGGCTTAAAATTCTATCTACATCCATCTAAAATTCAAACTCCGGAGCAAGGGCCAATAGTACGCAACTTGTTAATATACCACTTTAAAATGAGGAACCAACCAGTGCTTTTTTGCTTCCTAGCCTTCCAGTTTAAAGTAATCTCGCCAATTCTTAAGCACTAACCAAAGACAGATTTTATGGCTAATTAAGTTTTCGAAAGTCTCACTCATCCCAAGAGCTTCAAAAGTTCAACCATAAAGCATAATTTTGCATTTAATACAAATAGCTAAATCTGCAAGTTTAGGATGAATACAAAGAAGCAATGCTGACATTTGTCGTGACGTCTTAAGTTGCAGTAAAACAATTGTCAGACATGCGATAACTTATAACATCCATAACTAATACTAACCAGCAGTAGCTCATTAAGCCAAATCATGTCAGCTTGAGATAAAAGTACGGAATCGTTATATAAGTGACGAGTATGAGAGGATTTACCTGAGGATGGACCATTGATCCTCCAGCTGCAAGAGAATATGCAGTGCTTCCAGATGTTGTCGACAAAATTAAGCCATCCCCTTGTACGCAGGTAACAAAAGAATTATCGCAATAGCATTCTAGATTTGTTAAAAATGATGAAATCCCACGGTCAATTGTGACTTCGTTGAGAACAAGTATGGGCTCTTCACTATCCAGATCACTTTTAGCTGAATCTCTAATCACGTGACACTGGAGACGATGCCTCAATGTGATGCTTATGGGACCACGAAGAATTGAATCAAGATATTCCTTGTAACGCTCACTATCTGGAAATGTTAAAGCTAAACAGAGAAGAGTAATAATCATGCCAATACAAAGCTACTGTCTTCTGTGTTGTATGTTTTATAGACAGGTTTATATATATATAGATTGATAGAAGGAGTTCGGTTTCATTTCTTTTATTTCCATGTAATGATGTAATTAGAGTAGCCCATTGTAGCTTACGTATACCACATATATGAACGGAAATCTTTTAAAAGGAAGCAAAGGATACAAAATGGGGTCATGAAGCCAAGAGAACCTAAAGAAAATGGGACAACGGGAGGAACTGGACCTTTGAACATCGATGCTGCCTGCAATAGAAAACATGTTGCAATTATTAAACACTCTCCCTCCATGAAACATTTATCAAAACCACATGGTAGAAGATAAAATTCTAGTTAAGAAAAGACAAAACTAACTACGTACCCAAAGGACAGTTCCATCCCCACCAAGAGTTACAACAAGATCAACCTTTGAGTGGAGAGACATAATTTCTTTGTCTGCGACAAACAAGAAGTTGCTTTAGCAATTAGCATCATTTTTCATACTTATATAACAAATACGACAAAAACGTTGTTACTATTTAAAGCTTCTCATCCATAACACCTCTAGAGATTACATGTGCTCATTTGTACTTGAAGTTGGTTGAAAGGGAAAGAAAAAATCTCTTAATAGCTGACATTTAGGTAAGCAGAAAAGTTTTGCGAGAAAATGGCTGTTTCTCGGTTAAAATGGCGAACAAACTTAAAACTGCACAATAGTACGGTAAGATAACAAAAGCAATTAATAGATGATTGTTTTGAGTTGTTTATCAAAAAAGGACAAGATCATCAGTAATAATGTCCACACACGAAGTTATCCATACACGAAAAGCCTAAACACAGTTCAAAATATAATGAACCCATAATCCAAGATTTGGCCACACAACATAACGTTAAAGTGAAGATTTGAAGAGTTATATACACTTTTAAGCTTACTTTATAGAAAGGTAAAAGTTTTACCACTCACCATTTTCCCAAGTTTGTACAAACTGGTAGTATGATGACTCTGTTAGCAGTTCAGTGCGCACCCGCGGTTCAACGACAATGTTCAGGCTTTTCTGCTCTTTTAGCCATCTGGAGAAGAAAAGAGATAGATAAGCCTCTAATAAATTCAAACATATGTAATCAATTAAATAATTGGATAGAGAGATTATGAGAACTAGAAAGTGAGAAAGTAATCCAACAACACGATGATTATACGATTATATCAAAAACAAATAATTGGAGATAAGTGATCACAGGGAGGATTTTTATCAAAGGATGGATAATGATTTGAGGCATAACGAAGCGAGAATAGAAGTAAACACGATTTGAGGCCTGATAAATGGTAACATCAATTATAACTATGATTTAGGAGAGAACAAGAAGAGAAATTTTAAAACAACCAAGAATTCGTTAACCTCCTTTATATAAGGTTGCATAAACCACCAAGAAGCAACAAAAGCCTCAACATAAACTGTATTCTCCACCATTCCATTGGAAGGATACAGGGGTCATTTATAGGCTGCACACAGTCCTCTACTAGAACTGCAAAAGATGAAATACCTTTTTTTTTCCGTAATGGTAGCGTCCGAGCTAGCTTAAGCGCACCTCATCTATTTCAATGGGTACCAAGACAAATTACCAAATTATCCTTGATTCTTGAAACTAATCGCTGAAACCTAGAATCAGCTTGTAACATTATTAATAAATGAAAAAAATCCAAAACCATTTAGATATGCTTTGAGGTTTTCCCATATAAAAGTAACGATTTTCTCTTCTTATTTTATTTTCGTTCCAAATCACCCTGCCAAGCACAAAAATAGGTGAATCCTTCCCTTTGGGAAACGTGTATTTAAGAAGGGAGGCTATCTAACAACATTGATATTTGCAAAGCATACTCTGAATTTCCTATTTAGTTGATTGAAATGAGGATACCATTTTGGAAGTTCCCAAAATGGAAAAGACAACGCACACAAGAATCTCAGAAAAGAACCTAAAGCCAGAAATGTGTTGTTTAATTATGTAGCTACACCCTACTATTTAAAAGCATAAGTTACCCGAGAGAGGATGACATTTATTAATACATCTTGCGAGGCCGAGCATGTAAGAACTATTGGAATGTCGGGTGATGAATGATGAGGAAACTCAAACTCGAACCTATGGCCATGTTAACTGATGTAACTAGTTACCTTCTGCTTGAAAGCTTTAGCTGTTAAAGGTCTATTTATCTAATTCAAGCAATTAAGAAATCATTTGACCAGTTCTATATCTGCTGAGGATAAACCTTACAAATGTTACGCGTAAAAACATGCATTACCATTGAGTTCTAGTACATTTTTTCACAGGAAGACGAAAAGCGGATAAAAAAGAATGATTATACTCTAATATTTTACCTGACCAATTCTGAACAAAGTATTCTAACAGCAATTGAATTTGGCTTTGTCAATATAAGCACTGTTTGTGGGGGAGATTCCCACTTCAAAGAAATCTGAAAAAGAGAAAGAACAAACAAATGATTCCCCGCTCAGACACAAGTGTTTTTCAATAAGTTTGTTTAGCGGAAAGTAAATTTTAAAGCAACAGTAAAAAGAAGCCTAAGGTGAATTTTGAAGTTCTGTTATCATGGGCAAACAAGGCAAGAAAACTGTAAAATTAGACGGACCTGTTTACTGCTGCGTTCAGCAGTTGTTATGTTTCCTTTTTCAAAAGAGACAATATCGTGTTTTTTCTGATCACTTTTTTCACCTTTGCAACACCATGACAACTTGAATGATGCCTGTTTCATTAAAATAATTATTAATAGGCAATATTCCAAGAGTAAATCATAAAAGCATTAGAATATAAGAAATAGGACACGGGACAGAAAGATCTTGTCTCGTGCCACACATGCTGAAGTTCATTCTGCATTCAATATTGAAATGGATAGCTAATTAAAGCACAACAATTCACCGACATTGGAAGATCTTGAAACAATAACAGCCTCAAAGTAAGCAATAGCTGTCAAATGTGGCAGGATATTTACACAGTGCTCGGAGAAGTATATTTCACACCAACATTTTTTTGGGGGGTATACAGTCAAGTAATTTGTATAACTAACAAAATCAGTACTGCTAGGAGTCTGTAACAACTGGAGGACACTTATAGGGAAGCCCGGTGCACTAAGCTTCCGCTATGCACGAAGTCCAGGGAAGGGACTGACCACAAGAGTATTGTACACAACCTTACCCTACATTTCTGCAAGAGACTGTTTCCACAGTTCGAACTCGTGACCTCTTGGTCACATGACAACAACTTAATTAACCAATTACACCAAGACTTCCCTTCAACAATGAGGAAGCTTAAATTATTTAAATCATTTACAACATGAAATATATATATATCTAAAATCTAGAGAGGACAAAGCAAGCATATTCGCACTAACTAATTCACAGCAGACAAAAGTTGAGCAACAAGGAAAGTTATAGCGCAAACAGAATAGGTCTACATGGATCTACCTTTCTGGTCATCTTGTTTGGAACAACACTGGCATCATGATCATGTTCTCTATCACGAAGAACCTGATGAGAGCAAATTCCATGCTCCCCACAACACCTGTCGGATTTCTCCACAGCACCATCTGATAGTAAAGGTTTGTTTGTCAAGTGTACGACTCGCCCATTCTCATCCAAATGCTTCTCTGATGGCATTGCTACAGTGGAAGCCAACTTATTTTACCATAAAGCAAGGCTTTTTCTAACAAACGTAATTCGATAGAAAGCATGTAGTGCTTCAAGAATGATAAAATGAGGAATAATACTTTAACCACAGAGTTTTCTCAACTCTTTCTACTGTATAGACTGCAGGACTGATTTATGACTTTTTACGACCACACTTTGCTTCAATGTAGTTACTATCTTTTTAGAGAAAGAAATTAGATGACCAATGTTGTACTAATTAGAGACCAAATTACCCTTTCATCTTCAATTCATTTCCTTGATTCTCCTAGAATCACTCCTAAATCGTCCATAAATACTTATAATATTTCATTTTACAAAATAAAAAAATAGAGGATTTGGCTAGAACGTCTAAGCAAGCATTTTAGTAATCAATGTTCCTAATAGGAAGATTTTGGGATCATCATTGCCTAGATAAGATTTTATTACTTTGTGAGAAAAAGTAGTAGATAAGAGTAACATTTTGTTTGAAATGGTGAAGTGGCATCAAAATGTAGACACGATTATTAATGGATCCGGTAATCATGAAGAATAGGAATGGTGATCAGAGACGAGAGAAACTGAGATTGAGATGCAACCAGTGCACAACACATAAAAAAATTTCAGCTGTAGGCAACTGCTGCAAAACCGTGTGCTTTATAGTAACACAAAAGTCCTCTTTGGGAGAGTACCTTTATTCTCCAACTGCAAATTATGCGTCCTCTCCAATTCATATTTACGCTTCCATTCAGAAGCCTCAGCTTGTGCAGAAGCCTTCCCTTCAGCAGCTTGTCTTAGTGCCTTTGCGACAGCTAACAAATTAAAGAGTAAAAAAAATTGTATTATATACTGTAGCAAATTCCAAACATTGCCAAATAATTAATCATGGTAAAAGCAGATCATACTTCTCAAAGCCTCGGCAAACTCAATCAGATGATCATCAATCCCGTGAAGAATAGGCTGTTGAATAAGTTCTTCTACAGCCTTCTCAGAATTCAACATGGCAAGTGAATCGCTAAAGGCGTTCTCCAGTGGCAAAACACTAGCACTTCCCTATTTAGAAAAGGCCAGAAGTATTGCAGGAAGTTAGAGAGCCAAAGACAACGAGTAATGTACAAAACGCAGTATCAATGTCTAATACACAAGGAAGCGTCGTAGATATAATAGATCATCAGAATCTCAACAAACAATAGGCGTTGCATTCATAGAAGAAGATTATTTATGATATGTGCTGTCCAAGAAGAGATTAAATATCATAAGTTCTTATGAAACTTTTAAAAGTTTTGTCGATTATTGTTTTTTGTGAAACACAATAGGCCAGAAAGAGCTTCATCATACTTCGTGTACAACAGTACTCATGCAACATTTCATAGATGATGTTTTTAAGAAAAAAAAATAAAAATAAACGAACATACCGTCATAGGTGATGTTAGTATTATGGTTTTAGTTTAAACAATATCTAAACCTTAAAAGGAGATAAAACTTAAAAAACTGTAAGATCGCATGATTCCATCTTGTATCTCTTTCCTTCCCTGTATCTCGTACTTCTATTCATTATTTTCTTTTTGTTGAAAGGAACCCGCAGCCGCTACTCATTATTAATACTGAATTACCATAAAACATTATCTTAAAATCAGATGCATACAACAGGATTAACTTCATTTCAAGAAAAAAATTGAAAACAAAAGTGGAAGTCTCTCCAAATTTTTTGATCATGAATTGGATATCATGAGCTGATAAAAAGTCCGAGATTTAGGGAACGCCCATGAACTTTTCACAGGGAGGAACTTCAGTGAATTATAACATGAAAATAGGTTTGCACTAAAGAAAAATCTATCAAGGTAATAGGGAAAGTTCATCAACTAGCTGTAAGAATAAATAGAGTGAAATGATTTGAACCCAACCCAGAACCATAACGTAATAAATGGAGTCGCGCACAACCATTACATTTCAGAAATATAATAAAAAGTTACTATATATCTCTCATACTCTTCTGCACATGTAACTCGTTTTAGGATTGACGTGTCTACTAATGATTTTTTTTCTCTTTAGGGGATCAACGAGCTTAATTCTTCGGAGTTTGAAGTGGCCGACATACTAAAACGTAAGCCTGGAGCAGAGCTAATTGGTCAATAAGTTCAGTAAAGAAAGAAAATGCAAGAGTTAATGAGAACAGACTTGCCAATGAGCATTCAAACTCAAAGTCTCAAGACATTGGATAGATTAGCCATTAGGAGGATCCAATAGTTCAATTGATCATCGAAATTGCTTTGACACAACAATGAAATTACTCAAAAAGTGTCCACCTTAGCCGTTCCAATTTAACAAGAAAAAAGTCAATCACCCCGCTTCCACCGTGCTTGGTGGGACACAGTGACGGAGCCACAAGGGGTGTCAAACAACACCCTTTCCCGGAAAATTACACTATTTAGCTAGGTCAATTTTATTTTTTTGTTTTATGCCTATACTATATGTTGACTCCCCTATGTCTACTTTATATTGTGACACCCCTTAATAAAAATCCTGACTCTACCACCGACGGAGCTAATACCCCCAAAACATCTCCCTCGATAACAAGACTTGTCATTAATGCATATAAAAACTTCCAATAACCATGATTATTTCGTAAATCAATAATTCAACTATCTCAATCACCCAAAAGAAACAACTAGAAATCATTTCTATATGCCATTGACTTGTAGATAAGCAAAAACTACACATTCTAACAAAATCTACTCCCTCTGTCCCAATTTACGTGGCACAGTTCGAATTTCGTGATTCAAAGTCCTAAGCTCTAACAAATCCCTGGAAACCACGTAAAAAGTACTGTAAATCACAACAATTAACAACTTAGTTGACATGTGAAATGATCAATGATGATTTTCTATATTTAGTCCACAATTGAGCTAAAACCAAACAATTTTCCATTCAATAGAACTAGAAATTCAGTTAAATTCAACAGATTTCATATTGGAAAAATAAATTAAAAACTCAACCAAAAATAAAAAAAGGGGGTGGGGTAAGCTTACATTAGAGGTGTGTTTGTTTGGAGACATAGGAGTCTGTTTCATTGACATGAAAAATCAAGAATTCACCAAACACCTCTCTCTTTCTCTCTCTAAAACTATCTCTTTCTCTCTCTACTGAAAATATATCAGTTACAACTTAAAAGGATGTTGAAACACACATATACATACAATCAATATATATATATATATATATATAATAGGGGGTGGGGTGGGTTGGGGGGCTAGGGGTAAAAAGGGAAATTTGGGTAAAGAAGAAAGAAGGTGGTGGGGGCCTGTTATAGACGCGTGGGAAGTCAAGGAGACAAGTAGATTTATTTTTTTTATATTTTTTTTGGTGTGTTGATCTTTGCATTATGTTTGGTCAAACTCCTATTTACTCATAAAAAGTCCCTACTAATTGGGAATTTCACACTTTTTTGACTTTTTTTTAAAAAAAGTTTTGGATTAGCAAGATTTTTTTAGCTCACTCATATTGACTAGAGTTTTTAACTCAATGCGTTTTAACATGTTTTATCGTGAGTCGAGAATTTATTAAAAATAATTTTTTTTATTTTTTTCATCTTTGAGATAGAGGTAAGGTTTTATGTTTTTTTTGTTTTTTTCAAATCACACTTTGTGGAACTACACTATATATTGTATTTTGTTGTTTTTGAGTCCTCTTTGCTTTTTTCATATCACACTTTGTGGAACTACACTGTATGTTGTTGTTGTTTTTGAGTCCTCTTTGCTTTTTTCAGATCACACTTCGTGGAACTACATTGTATGTTGCTGTTGTTTTTTTAGACCTCTTTGCTTTTTTCAGATCACACTTCGTGGAACTACACTATATGTTGTTGTTATTGTTATTTACGTCTCCTTTATCTTGTCTAGAGATTTTAACTCAATGAGTTTTAAGAGTCGTGGATCGAGAGTCTATCGAAAACAGTCTCTTTATTCCATGTACCTTTGAGTCTCCTTTATCTTGACTAGAGTTTGAGTTTTAAGACTTTTCGTCGTGGGTCGAGAGTTTATCGAAAACAGTCTCTTTATTCCATTTACCTTTGAGATAAAGGTAAGGTTTGTGTCCCCATTACTTTTTTCATATCACATTTTGTGGAACTACACTGTATATTATTGTTGTTGTTGAGTTTTAACACTTTTGTTTACGTCTCCTCTACTTTGACTAGAGTTTTTAGCTCAATGAGTTTTACCACCTTTGTCTTGAGCGGAGGATCTAACGGAGATAGAACCTCTACTTTACTTCTAAGATTAAATTAAGATATGTGTACATCTACTTTTCTTAAATTCCGCTTATTTCGATTCAGATTCTTTACCTCGTTGACCGACATTACAATAGGTGTATGAGTTAGGGAGCGACTACTTGATTTTTACTCGAGATTACAACTGATTATGTTGTTATTATTATTGGTATTATTAAGCTTTAAAACTTTTGTATTTTTGTATATGTAATCTTCTAGAAGTATATAGTTTTTTGGTTAGTTCAAAGTTTAGATAGATATATAATATTGACTTGTTCTTCAAAGTATACTTGCTTAGGTCCCTATAATTCATACACAATCTCCATGTTTCATACATAGTGGCTTTTTAAAATGATTTTGTGGCAATTATTTAATGATAATAAAAAATATGATATTTATTATTAACATTTTATATAAATGTCGTTAAAGGCTTTAACGACTCTCGATATAATGACATTAATTTAATCGTCGCTAAATAGTTTTGTGACAATAAATATTATCATTAAAAGGGAAATTTATTATCACTAAATACCTCATTGGTATAATGAAGTAATTTACCAGATAAATATGTACTCCCTCCGTCCCTATTTAGTTGTCCACTTTAGAAATGACTCACAAATTAAGGCAACAATGATTAGCATAGTGAAGTTACAATTTTATCCTTATAGTACAATCTACAATTCCAAAATAAATTCATTCAAGATAACTAATCAATGTTGGGAAGTTCATAGGTTTATTTACTTTATTTAAATAAGGGTATAATAGGAAAAAAATTGTTGTCCTTTCTTGATTTGTCAAAATAGACAACTAAATAGGGACAACTAAAAGAGGAAATATGGACAACTAAATAGGGACGGAGGGAGTACTACTTAATAGCTTTCATTAATGATTGCAATTTGTATAATGAAGTAATTTATAGTAAATGAGAGACATATACAAGTTAGTACAAATTAAATTTGTTACACAACATTTAATTACTTGACTGAATAAATTAACTAAATAACTCTCATAATCACCTTTGATTGACATGGGAACTAATTAGTAACTAGCTTCATTAGAAGAAAATAAAGATATATGGTGATTTAAGGGATTTTTTTCGACAATCATGATCTATATCGACATAAATTATAATAGTCAAAATGTCATGTACTTTACTAAAGTTCAATCGTATCGTGTGATAACAAAATATTTTAATTAAAATATTGAAGAAAAATTATAATTTTGAGAAGAAAAAAATCAAAAGATTAATAATGAAGACCATATTGACATGTTTACAAAGTTTCTTTCATTTACTACGTCCAAACATTGCTTTAATTGAAGTGGAGAAAGGATGACTTGACTAGTTGTTAAGTCAAATAATTTGGAAAACTTGTAGTCTCTTTTTCATATTATATTTAAATTTTAGTTTTTTTTCGCTTTGTGTTTGAAATTATATCAGGGTCTCATTAAATTTGGATTTAATTTGCATCAGAAAATCTCATATTGAGAATAAAAGTGCTCTTTAATAAAGGCGACTTCGTTTAAAGTTGAAATTTTAATTAACATGAATGAGTAATTATCATACTATCACGTCTGATGGTATATTTCTTAAAATTTATTATAGTAGTTTATTTATATGGCCTTCAAACTTGACCTTGGCTTTGGTTATGTCATGTTCTTCTTTCTACTTTGAATTTTTCCAAGTTGATTTAAGTCTTTAATGTAACTGCTCCAAACAATTAATGACCTTTGAAATTTTAATCTTTCGTTTTGAAATCCATACACATTAAAAAAATTGTCTCTTCATGAGATTGATGATTAGTCGAGAAAGCAACAATGACATATTCAGTATAATTTTGTAAATAAAAATTTGAAAAAAAAATAATAAATACGCAAATTTTATTCTATTTTTAAAAAAAATAGAAAAATTATTTTCGATGAACTCTCTTCAAAAAGGAAAGATTCCATCTAAATGGGGTCCTTATTTTTGTATTCAATTTAGAGATTCACAAATCCTATTCTTGAATTATATATTAGAAATATAGAGTTTTTTATATTTCAAAGAATATTTAGAGGGGGTATTTAATAGGAAGAACAATATTTTAAACACTTGATTTCTTCCACAACCCTTATACTACTATAGTTGATTCCTTCCACAACTCTTAATTGTACATATTCATCATCATTCACATCATTAAAAAATAAAAGATCTTAATTATACGATATTTAGATTCATATATAGTATTTCAATATTCTAATATGCATTCAAATTCAGATAATTTTAATCTTAATAAAAATAAATTATTTAAACTTTCACTTTATTAGTGAAGATTCGATTCTTCGCCTTGTAATCTTCTTTTTTCATCTTCCCTTCCCATGCCCACAATTTTAAAAGAAAAGAAAGGACCTAAATGAAAGGTCAATAGTGCATATAATATAACCATATAATACCTCCCTTTGTTCCAAGATAATTTTACGATATTTTTCTTTACCAAAAAAAGGATATTTTTTATTATTCAAAATTGCTTAGAAAGAGAATATATATATTTTTTAATAGAAAGAGCAATGTGTTGACCAATCGAACTCTCAACAAAATATTTGACATAAACAATTTATTGACCAATTAAATGCATATATTCTGCTTTAATAAGGTCAATATCAACCACCCAATACAGTCTTGATTCCTGATAATAAAAAAAAAAAAATTAAAATGACTTTTTAAAAAAAAAATATTTAGTCCAACATATCACTTTGCATTCATATAGTCATATTTTTAGTTTACACTCATATAGTAAAAAATAAATAAATCTTGCAATAGTATTTATATTTATATGATTATATAATCAATGTATCTATTTTGTATAAAAATGTATTAATCTTGTATAATAATTTATAAAAGTGTCTAACACATCACTAGCCACGCTACGGTTTTCAATTACTACTTTTCTTCAAATTATGTCCAAATTTTCACCAAATGATTTCAAATTTTGTAGACAAGCTCCTTAAACTATTTTCATGTCCAAACAACATCCTCTCCAAGTTTAATTTCTACTAGAAGTCAAATTTGAAATTTAATCTCTTTTTTTTCAAACCTTTTTAACTGTGATAAATTATCTTTTTATCACTTATATCTTACAAAATTAATACTCTAACCACGATTTGAGCTATAATAAGCACAATAACAAATCAAGTATGTATCATTCAAGAGACGGATATGTTAAATTAAAGTAGATAAATATGAAAGCAATCTAAGTTTTGAATTATATACCGTATGAATCAATTTGAGTAAGAGCTAAAAAAACATGACTCGTTTTGATTATAAATTTGAATCAAGTGATTGAGAATGTATAAATATTTATCATCCAAATATAAAGGTGGAAATATATTTGAAATTGTAAGTTGAATAATTCAAATATGAATTATTCTTCTTATAGGATATATTATTTGACTACATTTGAATTATTATTCTCTTGCAGAATATTATTAATAGATTTTGTGGACGGTCTCTTTGTTGATTTTCAATGTCTATTTTTAGATAATTTGGACATTTTCGTTTTTGGCTTGATTTTCAGTTTCTTTTTATAAAGGGGAAATAATGGGTTTTAGTCTCTCTGTTATTTGACTATGCACATTTAATCTTCAATTATTTGAAGTGTGTGATTTTGGTCCTTGAAGTTAACAAAAGTTAACTATTTAACAAAATGATTATTTGATTAGGGTTTATATAAATTATATTTTATATATTTTTAAAAAATATACAATTAGAATGATTATTTTAAATATATAAATTGATCTCATTTGGTTCTCTGTTTGTTCTGTTTTTTATTCATTAGCAACTCATCCTTCCTCACTTTTTCAATGGTTACTAATCAAGGTCAAATACGATTACATTGAAAGGGTTTAGTAGGTGGACATGCTCTTTAAAACTATCAATGGTGTCCTAACAACTTTCGGTCTTTAAAATATTTAACATTTAATTTTTATTAAATTTAAAAAAAAATTATACACATAATTCTTCAAACATTTATAATCATCAACCCTTCAATTTATTTTATTTTATATATTTTAAAATAATCATTTTGTTAAATAGTTAACTTTTGTTAACTTCAAGAACCAAAATCGCACACTTCAAATAATTGAAGGTTAAATGTGCATAATCAAACAACACACTGACTAAAAACTTCATTGAGGATCATTCTTTTAGAACCTGCACTCTCACCCCTTTAAACTAATCACTTCAGGTTACATATTTCATCAAACATTTTCAGTTTGTGATAGATTCAAATGATTGCCACAAATTGTGATGGTTTGGTATGTCACAAACTTAATTTTTTTTAGAAAAAAAAATCATAAAATTTATTATGAACTCGACAACACGAATTTTGTACATAATGTGTGATATCAAGCAACAATTACATCTATTTTTGCAGAATCAGAACAACTCTCAAGCAACTTCACAGACTCAGTAGAGCTTATTGAAGAACTAATTAGATTGAATTCCAATGAACATGGTACCCGCGATTCAGAAGGCCTGGGAGGCGTTTGCAATGCTTGTAATTCGCCTTCAAGCATTTCCACTACTTTAGTCATTGAGGGACGATCAAGTGGATTCATTTGTATGCACCACAAAGCAACTAAAGTCAGCTTCTTTATGTCTTCATGTGTCTCGTCTAGTACTTCAATCTCCTTTCCGTTGTCGAGTTGATCATAAATCCAATGTGGGAAGTACTGGCTTGACACATCCTCTCTGGCTGCCAAGTTTGTTTTCAAGCCTACGATATCAATGAGTAACATTCCAAAGCTATAGACATCTGCCTTATAAGATATTGGACCAATGCTTCTGTTGATCAACTCTGGAGCTACATAGCCAATTGTTCCCCTGGCTGCTGTTAGAGTAACAATGCTCTTATCTGCGGGGTATAATTTTGCAAGACCAAAATCAGATAGTTTTGGAATGAAATTCTCATCCAAAAGTATGTTGTGTGGCTTGATATCAAAGTGTAGAATCTGAATGTCACAACCTCGATGCAAGTATTCAATACCTCGAGCAACTCCAAGAGCAATTTCAAACTTTCTGTCCCAACTTAACAGTTGATCAGCTCCTTCTTCTTGAGATGTGATGTACTTTTCAAGTGATCCGTTAGGCATGAAGTCATACACGAGAGCACGCTTACATCTCTCAGCACAATAGCCAATAAGTTGTACTATGTTAACATGATGAATCCTCCCAATTGTGGCAACCTCGTTGATGAAGTCTTGCCCATCAGCTTTGGGCTTGCTCAATATCTTCACTGCTACATTAGGACCACTTTGAAGCTTACCTTTATATACTGAACCATAACCTCCTTGGCCTAGTTTCTCTTTAAAGTTCCTAGTCATCTTTCTTATGTTGGAGTTGGAATATCTAATGGGCGCGAAATTGTTCTCACCATGCAGGAAACTTTCAATTGCATCATAAATAGACAAATGTCTTCTTCGTAACTCAATCATTAGAAATACAACTATGAATGGAAATAGAATGATTCTTGCCACGATGCTAAACCCTGTGTACAACCATCACAAATAAGCAAGAAAAGTTTGTGAATGGTTAAATTAAAAATTCAACCACCAACATCTGCACCATCATTTTGACATTAGAATAATTTCTAGTAATAAATTTGAAAGACGAAAGGTGTGACTTACCAGCTATGGGAAGTATCCAAGGGATGATTTCTGCAAAATCACCAACAATCAATAATTTAGTTAATTTAACTTGCAACGATACCATTATATAAAACCAGAATTGCTTACTTGCAAGAATGCGGAGAACGTGTTTTTGATCAACTTGATTGTGGTCATCCAAAGAGAAAATACAGAACCGAAAAAAGAAAAAAAACAGTTAAGACTTGCACAAAAAAAAATGCTAAAAGTGTCTTATATTCTAAGTATGACATTGGGAATGTGCTTACCACACAACGTTTTGAAGAATCTAAAATTGTAAGCTTTGCAGCTGCGATCAACATAATGAACATCAGTTGAATTTTCACCTTCACATCTATATGGATAGGAGGAGTACTCGCAATAAACTTTTCTAAACCATGAAAGCTCAAATCCATATGCCAAAGCATTATGCAAACTTAAAATAGAAATGTTGGCATTTGCATCCTGAATACGCCATGAAGTCATTGACATGAGGTTTACACTACACCCGACTTTCAAATCGGATGGTGATAATTCAGCCATGGTTGCATATGTGTGTCCTTTAAATAAATCAGAAGAAACATTGGAAGCATAACTCCTGTTGAGACAATTAGTGATTTCCACAAAATCTGGAGAATTTAAGGCAAATGGACAGCTGAAGAGAGTGATTGGTACTGTTAAATGAACAAAATTAGGCCTAATAATAAGATCAAAACCAAGAGGGATAGTGTAAAACGTAATCGAATTCTGAGGAAGAGAGCAGATAACTTGGTCTCTTATACCAGGATCAACAAGGCGGATAGTGGAGTTAGCGTAATTGATGGCTTGAACATAGTAGTTCAGTGATCCATACCAATTATGTGGAAATATTGTGAATATGGCGCGATTTCCTTCACAGCTCAATTCATAATTTTCATCGCCGCAGTGCTTTGGATCACTTTTCAATCTAAAGGGATAACTGATGTTACGAATATTCCCACAACTAGAAGGGACACACTGCTCTGTCTGTTTTGCAAATGGGGTTTCTGAGAGCTGTATGAAGATGAGGATTGTAAGAAGAATCATGGTTCCTCCAGACATTATATTTTTATGGGGTATTTCCCTCTTCTCTGCAAGTTAGCAGTCAAGAAGATCTAGCAACCAATTCTAAAAGAACAATGGCAAGTCTTCATGAAGCCTAGTAAGTCAATCGTGTAAGGAAGTCAACATATCTCTCATAGTCAATCTTGGAGGCACAAGACTTTTCTTGATAAAAGAGTGGAAAAATCAAACCATTAAATGAAAGAAAAATCCATACAGAGAGTAACACATCTTTAGATCATATATTGATAAAAACAAATTAGCTGCTGCCTCCCAGGTTTGGGGCGTGATAAACTTGGTATCAGAGCACGTCGTGTCATAGGGAGTGTACAAGCCGTGTCAGTCGAGATGACCATCTTTTTCCTCTTGCACTTGCTTTTCATCACCATGGTATTGTTGGCTATGGTTGGTGATGGAGCATATGATTGCAGTGAGTCCAGGTGTGGAAGTGATGGCCCTAGCATTCATTTTCCCTTCAGGCTTCACCACCAGCCAGAATATTGTGGTTATCCAGGCTTCGAGTTATCTTGTGACCGTAAAAACCAAACCATACTCACACTTCCCAATTCACTTATACTATCTGTTGGAGAAATTGATTATATGTCTCAACAGATTCTCCTTTATGATCCTGAACGTTGTCTCATTCTTAAGCTATTGCACCTTAATTTATCAGCATCTCCTTTCTCCTTCACTGTTTATGAACCTTATCTTACACTAGGTGATTTTTCGATTTTCAAATGTTCTGGTATGCCTGCAGATTATCAGAACCAATATCCAGATTGTGCCTCTGACAAAGCAATATTTGCTGTTCACTACTCTTTGAATTCACTCCCCCCTACAACTTGCAAAAAGATTCATGAAATTCCGTCAATTCCCTTCGATACAATTAACAGTTATATAAGTCTCAGTTGGCTTAATCCAATCTGTAAATACTGTGAAGGTCTTGAAAAGGATTGTGGCTTCAAGAACTATACTAAACAACTGACTACTCAGTGTTTCGATCGACCATTTACTACAAAAGGTATTGACAAACTTTTCTTTAATGCCATTATCATGTACTTCTCTTTTCCATAACAAAAAAATTGTGTTAATTCTGGCAGGCACAGTAAAGGAACCACTGATTGCAGGTGGAGTTATAGGTCTCATTCTTTTGGGAATAATTATTATGGCACTTTATGAGTGTTATAGCTCAAGCAAAATTGAAAGAGAGAATCAAGTCAGAGTTGAAAAGTTTTTGGAAGACTATAGAGCTCACAGACCGACTAGATATACTTATGCAGATATTAAGAAGATAACAAATCAGTTTCAGGAAATATTGGGAGAGGGAGCTTACGGGATTGTTTATAAAGGAACACTTTCGAATGAAATTCATGTTGCTGTAAAAAGTTCTCAATGATTCCGAAGGAAATGGGGAAGAATTTATTAAATGAAGTTGCAGCAATGGGGAAAATCCATCATGTCAACGTGGTTCGCCTAGTTGGCTTTTGTGCTGATGGAGTTAGAAGAGCTCTAGTGTTTGAATACTTGCCAAATCAGTCACTTGACAAGCTCATTTTTCCGACAAGTTTCAAAGATAATATCACCCTTACTTGGAAGAAGCTTCATGATATTGCTATGGGAATAAGCAAAAGGGTTAGAGTATCTTCATCAAGGATGTGACCAACAAATCCTTCATTTCGATATCAAGCCTCAAAATATTCTGTTAGACTATAACTTGAACCCAAAGATCTCTGATTTTGGTCTTGCCAAGTTATGCTCAAAAGAGAAAAGTGTTGTCACTATGACTGAAGCTAGAGGAACCATGGGTTATATTGCACCAGAAGTGTTGTCAAGCAATTTCGGAAAAGCGTCTCATAAATCTGATGTCTATAGCTTTGGAATGATGCTACTTGAAATGGTTGGAGGGAGGAAGAATTTTGATGCAAAGGTGGATACTTGCCAAATGAACTTTCCCGAGTGGATTCATCAGCGGCTGAATCAAGGAGAAGAGTTGAAACTCAGGATTGAGGAAGATGATGATATCATAATTGTAAGGGAAATTGGCGGTTATAGGACTTTGGTGCATCCAATGGAATGCGATAGATCGTCCATCCGTCAAAGTGGTTACTCAAATGCTAGAAGGAGATGGAAGCAATCTAACTGTTCCTCCCCCTTTTACAACAAGAAACACCACTCACGTTGGCCCTTCTACGCAAGAGTTGACGGTAATATCAGAACTAGAATGAATGGAAGCCTTAATTATGGAATAACTCCTGCATCTAAAGTTGTAATGTCAAAGTCAGTACAAGTGGAAGTCTGAATTTTGGTATTTTCATTAGTTATGTGTTTTATGTTTAGCTGCTACTTTCGCAACTCTTTTCCATCCAAAATATGTATTGTCATTCTGTCATGATTCTAAACTCAACACTCTCTTAAAATTATAGTTGTTACATATGCAACATCCTAAGGGGTCGTTTAGTTGGCCGCATCAGCAAAATGATCCTAGTATATTATAATACAATGTTTGATTAGCCGCACAACAAAGATGATCTCCGCCATAACTAATAATATAATTACCTTAGAATTTACCCTATTCAGAGAAAACAACTACTACTACAAAGAATTTGCAAAAGGTGTACAAGTATCTACAAAATTATCATTAAATTTATGTGCAGAAAGTATCAGATACAATTCATAGATGCCAAAGAAATACCTGAAAATTGTCTCCACGGGTGTGTAGCCTTAACAATATTTCTTGACTTCAAGGAGGATATGCCCGGATCAAACTGTAATTGATGTGGGAGACCTCGAGTTTTAGGTATTGTAGCAATCAAATAATACAATTCCATAGCAAGGAGACAACACTCCACTTCCTTAAGGTTAAGCATAGACCTCGAGTTTCAGGTGTGTAGTGCAAGCACCAGAATACATTGGAACAAGGCTGGCACCAGAAAAGCTTTCCAGATTGTACACTGACCTTTTAGAGTCATTGCAAAAGTAACATAATCTCTTTATTGGACGATGTTGTTACGTCTAAGGAGAGGCAGCCTATACCAGTGTAGGCATGGCTATATGTTGGAATGGTAGCAACAGGGGAATATTAATGCATAAGCCACTGACTCCATTGATGTTATCACAACATCTATGCAAACAAAACATGCTACTCATATCCATCAAAATTATTCGTGTGACCAGCTATGAATACATGTACTACTTGGCTATTATTCATGTACTACTTGGCTATGATCCCTTTCAGACATTTTATCAAACAAGTAGGAAACAACTCTACTTGTTTCAATTTCCACAAGAAAATATAGTTCTACCTATGGATTGTCAAGTACTTGAAAGTCGGAAGTTCAAATGTTCATTCCACCAGCAACACGTACCAGGTAGCTCTCTCCATCAAGACTAAAAGTTTAGTAAGTTCAGTTGATTCGCGATGGAAAAAACATTTCTTTTAGAATTGATTAATTTATATATATTGATTCCCGCAAAATAGATTTGAACCAATTGAAGCATATGGAAATATTTTTGATTTCTTATTTAGTGGTAAAATATTGAGATCACAAGACGACGAGAATTTAAAAAAATATTGTTTTAACCTTGAACTTTCTTTTAACACATAATAGTTATTCTGATATTGATGGTTTAGATTTATTTTTTGAATTAAAAGTGTTAAGAGAAGTAATACAAGTAGAAGATAATGATATGATGAAAATACTTAAATACTCAAACAGTCAAACAAATAAAAAGACTTTATTCTTTTCCAAATACACATATTGCTTATAGAATAATGTTAACAGTTCATGTAACCGTTGCCTTAGCCGAAAGAAGTTTTTTCGAAATTAAAATTGATTAAATCTTCTTTAAGATCAACAATGTCTCAAGAGAGATTGAATGAATTATCTATATTATCATTTGGAAAAGAAATTATTAAAACAAATTGATTATAAAACAGTATTTAATGACATCGCATCTAAAATAGCTAGAAAAATAGATTTTAAATAAAAGTATATATGATGAAAAAATAAATTATTAGGGCCCTTCTCTTAAATTTCGCTTTAGGCCCCTAATGTTGTTGAGTTGGCCCTACCAACAACAAGTATCAGATAATTTAGAACAGATGGAAATAAATCGCGAGCCCCTACTTGAAAGGGAGAATAGCGGAGTTGTTGTACAGCCTAAGGTCTTTTCCTACAGAGAAAGCGGCTAACTACCTGCAAATTCTGACCTGGACCCTTCTATTGCAATTATAAGCTTCTTGATGTACTTTATCGTATAAAGGCCAAAGTAGGCCGAAACGGACAAATTCATTGTAAGTCTTTCGGCGTCTTCCTTATGTGTGATGCATGTGCCCTGTTCAAATAGACTATTCTTGTCGTTTAGTAGCATTCGAATGGTTTATCTTGGAAATAAAATTCCATGGGAAAAACTCCTGTTCGTTGTAAGATTACTGAAGGAAAGGTTGGTCATAAATTTGGAGAGGGAAAGTCTTTCGTGAGAAGAGATGGTAGGCTTAGATACGGATACAGCTGCTTATCACCCACCTTAGAATCAAGCAGTTCAGTTCGACTTATCTTGTTTTGTCAAAAGACCTCTATTGGTCCTACCTGATGCAACACTGACATAGTAAGTCCAATTGATTCGTTGTGTAAAAAAAAATATTCCTAGTAGGGTGAACTCACTTACTATTGTAGTAATAACTTGAGATTGATGTAGAATTCATAAACTTTAAATTTTAAAGTATTCATACTATGTATGAGTAAACTTGATAGTCGGGAGGTTGATTTATCTCACAGTTCATACGTTAACTTCTTGGATTAAAAGTTCAAATGTTCATTCCACGGAAACCTGTCACCTCCCACTAGCAATAGATACCAGGTAGCTCTCTTCATCAAGACTAAAAGTTTGGTAAGTTCAATTGATTCGCGGTGGAAAAAACATTTCTTTCTAGTAGGATGCAATAAGTCCGAAATTTTGGACACCTAGTGAACTCAGTTATTATTGTAATATTAACTTGAGATTGATGTAAAACTTCATAAACTTCAAACTTTAATTATTGCTAAGGAAGAAAGGTTAATGGAGTATGATAAAAGAGAGAAAAGGCCCAAAAGAATCCTTAACGTTTTGGGTTTTGATTTAAAATAGTCTTTATTCTATAGCATGAACTCGTATTTATTCATTTGGTATTAACATTGAGCATGAATAAAAAAAAATCTTGAGAGAGATCACACCATTTGGCTAATGAAGAACTATGATTAAAGAAGCAATTGGCAAAGTTTATAAGGTGACTAAAATTTAAATTTGTAAATAAATTGTTACAATTCAACATTCAAAGAAATGATTGAAAAACAGTCTTAGAGATGGAAGAATTAAGTTGTATCATTCTTTTCTCCCTTGCAGTTTTGATTTTCTCTGCATTTTCTCTTACCACCAGAATTCTTTTTGTTACTCGAGTCTTCCTTTTTCATACTGAAATCTTCTCGATTCATATTGGGATCTTCCCATGAATCTTTTCCCCTCCGTAGATTCCAATTATATTCATTTTCAACAGGTGAAAGACTGGTAGTACACTGTGGAAATGTAAGGAACTTTATGAGATATAATCAAAAATAAGTTTTACAATTTCTTGCGTTTTGTCAAATATCTAAGAATCAAAACTAATGAAGGAGCATAATGTTGTTCAACGATACTTAATGTGAACGTAAGAAAATATAATAGACATAAGGTATATAAATTACCTTATAGAGGTTGCTGATAGAACGAAATATTTTACTTCTGGGTATTCCTTGCATGATACGGTAGGTTCCATCATTTTCATCTCTTGTCAAAAGTTTTGAGCCAGGATTGACGTCATTTTCGTTCAAAAGATGGTCAGGATTATTTGAAAGACTATCTTCGCCCGTGACTTTGTTGAGCTCAGGCTCCCCTGAAAAATCATGCATACCTGAATGAGAGGGTATGATAAACGGGGGAAAATTACAAGTTCAAAAAATAGATTTCAGTTGGAATCTAATTCTTTATGCACCGTGGGCTATAACTCTGACATACGTCATTTAGGTGCAGAGTTTCTATCCTTTAAAAAAATATCGTTCTTTTTTCATGGAATAGATGGGATAATGAGAACGGTACTATGTACCCACTGATTTAAATTTAGAATCCACCTCTACTTTTCTATTCAAAAATAAATAAATAAATAACATAAGTATCAATTAAAATTCTTTAAGTACCAGTAATGTCTTGTTGTAGTTTCTCTTGGATAGAGTCTTCTTGGTCCTTTGTTGTTTTACTTCCATCACGTTCTTTAGTTATCTCGTTTTGTATTGCCACCTACAAATTCACTTTATTTTTTAACAAATGATTGAAAAAGATATATTTATTGACAGAAAATTCACGCCATCAAAAAGAAAATCTTTCCCTCAAAATTAATGGTCCAAAATTGAAAACTAATTAAAACATTCCCTCAATTAAGTAAATAAACACAAGTCATGATTAATTATTTACCTCGCATAGGTCAAGAAGGGAGTCAAACTTCGAACTCTCTGGTATTATTTCCTTAATTAATTTATCAATGCTTTCCTCCATTAAGGTATGATCAGACTCACCTAAAAAATCACATACAACCAAATGAAAATAAAATAATTAATACTATATAACTCAATTGTAAGATGTTTAAATAAATTAATATCATGAATAATTACTTCCGTACCACGAATAAAGTTAATTAAAATTTTTGGATTTATCTCTATCTCCACGTCAAAATAATTTGAAAGAAGTAATATAAGTCAATTGTAAATGTTGATTTCTTAAATACCGTTGATACCTTCTCTTTGTTGTTGTTTTTCAAGTTCTTCCTTCTCAAAAGAGCCATGTTGCCCCTTTTCATTTTTGCTTTCACTACGTTCTTCAAATCTCTCGTTCTGTAACACCCTCTTACAACTTTCCTCTTTATTTTTTTCGAGTGACTGAAAGTAAAAAAAAATTATTATGTAACAAAAAGACCATGATCAATGAATTATCTAAATTGGACTGCTAAAAAATTATCTTAGATGGGGACATAATTAGATAAACAGAAGATATGAAAATTACCACAGCAATGAAGTCAATAAGACTGGAACTATTCACCATACTATCTGGTACTCCTTGTTGCACATGATCGTCTGCATCTACTCCTTCTTTGATCAGAAGTTTTGAGTTACGCCTTTTGTTCTTCTTTTTTTGTCCAGATTGCATTTTGCACTTACCTTAAAAAAAAATATTTATTAAGCATTTATTGAACCAAATTAATTTTATTAATGATATTTTGAAAATTTAAATTCGATCAATAGTAATTAAATTAATTAAAAAAATAATTACTTAATAAGAGTAAAACTAAAAGCATAATTAATACAAAATAATGATAAGATGTAGAATAAATTTATTATGTACCCTCTTCTTTTGATAAAATTATAACATGATAAATACTATGGAATAAAAAGGGAATTTTTTTTTTCAATTATGTTATGCTTGACTTAAATTAAACTTAACTAGATTGATATTAGGGGTGACAAAACTAACTCAACCCGCTTAATCCATCTAATTCGTTTAAGTCGCCCACTTAATCACTTAATTCAATTCAACCCATTAAAAATTGGGTTGATATGTAATTGACGCATGAGAAATTTTGTCAAAATATTTATAAAAAACTAATTTTTAATTTGATATGTTATATGTAACCATAATAAAAAAAAATATTAGGTACTAAAATATTTTATAAGAACAAATAAAACAATTGTAAAATTGGGTAGAGTGTTGACCCGTTTTGTAATCAATTACCTAATTCGTTTTGACCCAACTCATTTTGACTCAACTCGTTTTAACCTAAGCAAATTTAGATTGATTTGGATCTTGACCCGTTTGTTGACTAGATCCATTATAATTTCCTCCCCTCCCCCCAAATTTGATTCAACCCGCCCAATTGTCATCGATAATTGAGATATACTCATACAAGTTGTGGAATAAATTAAACAACTCCGTAAGACATAAAACAATCAAAATTTAGGACCGAACATGAAAAATTAATTTTACCATAAAATTCAAGGAAATAAAAAAAGTGAGAACTAACATTGCTAAAATAAGAAGAACCACATATATGTTAGATATAATCCATAAATTCAGAATCAAGAGAAAAGGAAAAAGAACACATAGTCCATAAATTCAGAATCAAGAGAAAAGGGAAAAGAACCAAGATGTTTTCCTTGAATCGAATGAAGGAGCAAAATCGTGTTTTCCTTACTGGTTCATATGTTTCGTCTTGGCCGCCGAGATGTTCTCTTGAAATTTTAAATTGAAATGATGAGGCGAATGAGTGTATCTCACGTTTTATAGTCTATTCTTGGACAATGAGTTGTTCCCTTGAAACCCTCATTTAGAGCCGTCAATATGGGCTAGGCCAGTTGGGCCGGTCTGGCCTAACCCGTGATTTGATAGGGTCGGGCTATGATTTTTGGAGCTCATTTAAGAAAAGGGCTTTTTAGCCCGACCTGAATAAATATGTCAATTTGTGGGGCTTGAGAAATATGGATAGGGCCGGCCCGTGGGCCAAATATAAATAAAATAGAGTATTAAAAAGGAAAAATTACATAAGTGAAGGCCTTTTATTTAATAATTACCATTTTTAAGTATACTTTTAATTTATTACCATTTTTGTCAACTTTTAGCAATAGTTACTTAAAACAATTTTAAAACAAATTTGTTCCTTTTCATGTAATTTTTAAACTAAAGCAAGAAAAGTGCTGCCCATTCGCTCATATCCTCTCTCTCTTTTCTTTCTACTCTTCTGTCCGAAAATTTTAGGGTTTTGTTGTTCTTTCTTCCCCATCTTTCAGCACAGAATTCTAATGGAAGAAGTAGGAGGAGCACGAAAATTGCCTAGAAGAAGTCCGCGGATACTTAGTGATGTTGGTACTTCGAATCAGAAAGTTTATAGAAGGAGTCGAATGAGGGGTCAAGTTTCATCTCCTACTGATGAAGTTAATGACTGTCCCAATTTTAGTTTGGGAATCTCACAAGTATCGGGTGAGCAGAACAAGGAGCAGAACAAAGGTAAAAAAACGAGTTAAAGAGGTGAACAATGTGAAGAAATCGAAAAAAAGATGCGTTGATTTAGCATCTACGTCGAAGAAAATCGTGGACTGTGATGACGATTTTGATGATTTACCTCCTCAAGTTCAGTCAAAAAAATTGAAAAATAAAGATGGGCCGGAGAAGAAGAAGCCAGTGAAGGATGCAAAAACTCGAAATTGATTGCCTCAAAATGTCATTCTACCAAAGAGTAGATATCCGGTATGTGATAGTATTTTTCCTAGTTAGTTGTTGTTTCAGGAATGATTGTATACTGATTACTGCCTTGATTTTGAGATCTAGTATGTGGAATTCACCTTTAATTCAACTTTAGTATGTAGTAATACAATTTGTTTTAAACACTCAAATATGAATGTGAGATATCAAGTTAGGATGCATAGTGTTGCAGTGCTAGCTATTAGTAGCTTTATATCTCAGGTTTAAGGGATTGTCATCTGAAGAAATGGCAGGAAGTGAATAGAGCAGGTTTTGCATTTGTTTGATTAATAGGGTCACCTAAATAACGGGGAGGGATAAATAGGATTCTGAGTGCTGACCCTAACTAGTTTGGGATTGAGTGTCCTAGTGTCTTGAATACTCTTCCAATGAAGAGCAGTGCTATAGCAGGAAGCCAGCAGTCACTTTGAATTTGACATTTATGTTTTACTTAATTGCAAAATATCTCCTCTTTGTCCATTGTTTTGTCTAGAATTAGTGGGAGCTTGTCAAATAGCTGGTAACACTTGTTCCTGTGAAAAGATGTGTAAATGAGAGGACACATCATATATTTTGGAGTAACATTGTT
>NW_006239486.1:220941-225013 GCF_000226075.1 Solanum tuberosum
AAGAACTATAAAGTAAAAGATTCTGATGATATTGCCCGGTATATATATGGATGTCGTTTGTTGGCAAGCACTTCGTGGGATAAAGTGGATTATATTCTTTTTCCACTAAACATTAAAGAGGGTTGTCATTGGATTCTTGTCGTGTTTGATATTGTGCAAAGGTTTTTGGAGGTATATGATTCATTTTCGGCAAGGAGTGGGGTGAATTTTGAGGTTAAAAATATTGTTGAGATGCTTTCAATTGTTTTACCATATTACCTGAGTGTGGTCAAGTTCTATGATAAGCGTCCTGAATTGAAGGCAACACCGAAATACAGTGGGATAGATGAGTTCGAGAAAATTGAGCTTCATTTCATAACTAAAGGTGTTCCCAGACAACAAGATGACTCGCTGTAAGTATTATCAAATAGGTATTCTTTTTTGTATTAAGTAGATATTTTGATAATAATTTTATATTGAATTTTTTAGGGACTATGGAGTTTTCGTTGCTGCATTTGCGGAGTTTGTAAGTAATGGCCAACATATTCTAAATCAACAAGTAAAGGCAGACATTCTCCGAAAGAGATTTGGAGCTATATTATGGGAATATGCAAGAAGGAAGCAAGCGAGTGACCTTCAAAGTGAAGACGAAAGACCGGAAAGATAAAGAAATATAGTTATATTAGTTAGTATGACTGTGAAAACTATATGGTGTAAAAACAGTTTGTAGTTAGTATGGCTATGTAAAACTATATTGGTTTATTCTTCACTTTCTGATTGCTTAGCTTTTATTGAACAAATATGTGTTGGCATGCAATGGTACTTGCTTGCTCGAAAGATGTTTCATTTTTTCGTATTTGGATATTTGCGGATCTCATAATTAGGTGTAGATTGTACCAATTCGTATTTGGGTGTTTCAACAGAGATTCAACAGCAATAAGGAAACTAAGCATTGAGGTAATCAATAGTTAAAATAAGAGATGCAGTTCCAACTAAACATTCAATGGGAATTTTAAACAATTACTAAGTTGCATTTTATCGAATATCATTTCAACTATATCATATCACATCTAACTATAAACATGGAAATATTCGACTAAACTGAATAACACGAGATTGCACAACTAAGAAAGCATTCCACTAAACTGAATAACACGAGATTGCGGAACTAAGGGAATCAACCATATAAACAAACATGATCCAAATTCATATAGTAAACCAATGAGCTTCTAAAACAAAATGGTAAAACAAATTTTATTTCTTATTTTTATTCTTGATCATAAGGCCTAACATTTTTGCAAGTCTTCCTGTTGTGATCTTGTTGTCCACAGTTGCTGCATGTAATTTTCGCCTTCTTGAATCCATCTTCTCTCAGTTGTGTATGTCTTTTATTTTTTGGTCTTCCCGGAGGTCTCTTTCCATGAGGTGGAAGTACAACCTCTTCAAGAACATGTGTTGGTGTGTTCCATGTGCTTTCATCTGGCAGGGGATCCATTTGAAACTGATATGTCAGCAATAATTTTTTTTTTGTATAGTAATCAGAGCAATATTTCTCATAACCAGTGTGCTTTATTGTTAAAACAGCCAAAGCATGTGGACATGGCAACTCATCCAATTGAAATCTCCCACATGTGCATGTACGTTGGTGAAGACAAACTGTGAATTGTGTAATACCATCAAGTACCGTATACACATATTTATTTGTCTCTATAACCTATGAAAAGAAAAAAATATAATCAAGAGAGATGTTAGATATGAATCTGAAGAAAAAATATTAGCAAAAATAATTTACAGATCAAGCATACCCTTAATTTCTCTGATGCAGTTTTATTGCGCCGCAATATATTTTCATACTTTTTCCCAAGGTGAAAACCTGAAAATGTCGCCTTTGATCTGTTATTGTTATTCCATTTCTGGACAAGCTGTCTCATGAATTCCAAGAGGTGTAAGACTGTAAGAACTTTGGCATGTCTTGTTCTTGAATTGACTGATTCTGCTATATTTGACGTCATCATCCAAGTTCTGTTTACTTCAGCATGCACACGCGACCATTTGTTGTATCCAATGTTCAGCAAGTAATCTTTGATCCTCTTATCTATTTTCTCAACTATTGTCATACATTGATTAAATTCTGTCATGGTGTATGTTTTTGCCATAGAGTAGAACAACTCAGTTACCCTTTGCTGACTTTTTCTGAAGTTTTTCATTATGTTTTGCAGTAAGTGCCACATACACGCAAAATGAGGTACTTCATCATAGACTCTCGAAGCTGCCTTAATAATGCTTGCATGCCTATCGGAAATAATACACATCTCTAATTTTTGACCGAATGCGTCTCTGAATTGCTCAAAAAACCACCTTCAAGATGCATCATTCTCTGAATCAACAATGGCATAAGCAAGTGGCAGTATACTCCCTGCACCATGTACAATTTGTTTAATACAATTTTAATACATTTTTACTGCAATTATAATTCATTTTTAATTCATAGTTCAGAAATTCAATATAGAAAATACTAGTATCATATTCGAAAGTCTCACCTGTTGCATCTAAGGTATTAGCGGTTAGTAGTGTCCCTTTGTATGCTCCTTTTAAGAAAGTTTCATCAACAACTACAATTGGTCTACAATATTCCCATCCTTTTATCGAGGTGAACAAAGCTACAAACGCATATAGAAAACGGTCATCCTCTTATTTGTGCAATCATATATGGGAACCAGGGTAAGTTGCCTCTAGTATGTGAAAGTAGCTTAGCAACTTTGCATATGATTGAATTGGATCACCCAGGACTGATTCAAGAGCTGCTTCTTTAGCTCGCCATGCTTGCATATATGTGAGTCGCACACCATATTCAGCTAACATGTCACGTTGTATATCTTTTGGTGTGTAAATAACATCTGGTTCAGCACATTTACCGACAATAATACTCCCAACAACACTCTTAGTTGCTTGCCTTTCCGATAATGAATTATGTAGCAACAAACATGTGTGTTCACTTTCAAATTCTCTAATCTTGAACATTTGAGATTTGTTCAAGCTTGAAGCTCGTAAACTCCAACTACAGTTTTCACCTAAGCACTGTATCGAATAGCTGTTGAAAAAAAATTAATATACAATCAATAATTTAAAGTGACTTGAATTTAGGTCTTACCTGATTGAGCTTGATCTTGTTGTCTTGAATTGAAAATGCTTAAGAATGGAATGTCTTTTTAGTGCACTGGTGAGGACATATTTATTCTTATACACTTGATCTTTCTCAAATAAAGAGTGATTGGGATTAACAATGATGCCTGGTGCTAATTCTTCTAGCTCATCAACTTCCTCACATGATCCAAAGCCAATTAACCCTATTGCTTCACCAATACCATTAAATGTATTAGAGAAGTATGAATTGTGTATAACCCTCATATCTTCTGAAGTGTCTGAACATAATAGTGGAATGAGTGTAGAATTAGTCTCCAAGTTGACTGGTTCAGTTGTTGTGACACACAAAGGGTATCTTGCCATATCTCGATGTTCCTTTTTGGTTTCAACATATACTTTTACCCCCATATCATTATGAATTTGAATTGGAGGAGACCTTTCATCAATTTTATATCTGATTTCAACTTTACTTGTTGATGTGTCTATTGACAATTGAGTAGCAATTATAGAAATGAGGGTGGCAAAGTTTGATTCCGTATTTATCAACACACCATCTGCCACGTAATTAGTATATTTGTTGCTAGGATCCCATCGTCCATTGAAGTAAAGCAGCACAGCCAGATTAGTTTTTTTTTTTTTCTGCACATTATTAAAAAGTGTGCAGATTAGTCTATTTTGCATTGCTTATGCAATGAATTCTCAGGTTAGCCTTTACAACTGTATCTAATTCAATTATTGTTCAGTTCAGCAAATGTACAATGTCAATGTTTCTGGGAGATATTAATACTATTATATAAAAGTCTATGGGGGAGTATATACATCCTTCCAACACACAAAACTCAAACTGGTGTGATAAGCAAAAAGAAAATGGAAGCCACAAAGATGAACAACAAGAAAACAAAAGATAGGTTAATAGTTAAAGTGCCAGAAGCCAAACTCATACCACATA
>NW_006239486.1:226473-232387 GCF_000226075.1 Solanum tuberosum
TTTAAAGTTTGAAATATTACAATTTAAATACAAATTATGTTTATAAAATATGTACTACATAAAATAAAAATTCTCTAAAATTTCTAGGGAATCACTACGTAGGCCATAGCCTATGGAATATTGTCATAGTTTTTGTATTTTATTGTGATCATTGGAAAACATTTAGGTTAATATTTCTATTTAGCTATTTATGTTTTTTACTTGAAATCAAACT
This sequence comes from Solanum tuberosum, assembly GCF_000226075.1. Taxonomy (NCBI): domain Eukaryota; kingdom Viridiplantae; phylum Streptophyta; class Magnoliopsida; order Solanales; family Solanaceae; genus Solanum; species Solanum tuberosum. The sequence continues at coordinate 226,688 of NW_006239486.1, forward strand.
TAATAAATATTATAAAGATAGTTTTTTTTGTGTATTTGATTAATAAGTAGTAACACTAACACCATGTAATATTGTCTTGTCGATATTTATGATAATATTTTTTAATTATAATTTAATTTAAAAAATTATAAAAAAATATACTTTTAAGAAAAGAGGGCTGGTCTGGCAAAACCTGTAGCCCACGTACTTGTGGGCTGGGCCGACCATTTTTTGGCCCACACAAAAAATGGGCTAGCCCAGTCTAACCCGTCAAATTTCAAAGCATGTATGGATTAGTCCGAATGGATGGGCCATCCCATATTGACAGCTCTGCCCATATTGAAAGCTCTACCCTCATTTATTCAATTTTGACACTTTAATTTGCTACTTATTAATAAAGACGTGGAGGACTTTTAAACTTTAATGATATGCACAATTAGAGTTTTAAATTAATTATTGTCAATTTTTTCTTTTTATGTGTCATGATAGTAGTGATATTTTAACACTAATTGAGAAAGTTAATCAAACTGTCTTTTTATTTTATTTTTTATTTTGCGATGAACACAACTGATAGTTATTATAATCTCATAAAGCTACCCTAATCTAAATTTTCTTTAACAACAAAAGTAACCATCTGAGAAATCAATTCAGATTCAACAAAGAAAATGAATTTAGATATTTAATTTAGTGATACGAAATTACGCATTATTTCCACTACTAATAACTACACATTGACAATGCAAACAAAACTAGAATGAAATCAAAAAACGAATAATTTCATGCCCATATGGACATATCGTGTAGTCAGATGCATTACACACACCACTGATATCGTATCAAGGGGTTTGAAAATAAATTCAATTTAGGCCCATATAGCCATAATAGACATTCCACCAGCACCTAATAAAACAGCAAGATAAGCCCATGATTGAAGCTTAATATTATTTTGCAATTTGGTACCCATAAAATCAAAAGCAAGAAGATCCACAAGTGCCATATAATTCAATAAACCAGCTGAACATGCATTCAACAATCCCACAACTATAAGTGATGTTGGACTATTTTCACTATACACATTTGATAATCCAATTCCAAGTGCTATACCAAATGGTGTTGTTATTGAGAAAAACAACACCAACATTGATTTCATCCTCATACCATAGTCCGCCTAAATGCGAAAAATAAAAAAATTAGAACAGAACTGAGACACAGTTATTATTGTTATTGTTGTATATACGCGATCGATCAAAAATATATACCTGGAGTATGCAACCTCCTAGACCCATTCCTTCAAAAAGTTGATGGAAACATATAGCAACTACTAATGGCCTAATTGTACATGGATTATTAGATGCACCCATGGATAATCCTATCACTATTGAGTGCACAATTATCCCTAGCTCCAAAATCTATATTATATATGATCGTATCGACAGTCAGATCTCTCTTATATAAACAAATATTATATAATCATTAAAAGATTTCCTTCTCTATCGAAAGTGTGATTAAGCTTAAGATTTTACATTAAAGTTACTAATTCATAATTTTTTTTAAAAAACAGATTTTTTACATCTTTTTTTTTCCCTATAATAGTCAAAATATTGTTTATATGTCAAATGTTTGTTATAGGTGTATAAGATTCGGTCATTATAACAGCTAATCTCGAAATTAAGGATGATGTTATAGAGAGGTCTGACTATACATTAGTAAATATTGTACCTGAGCCACAACCCTATACCTAAGCAATTGTGAACCTTTATCATCACATTTGAGTACTAGTACTCCATGAACATGGCCATTTTGAAACTCCATCTTAGCATTATTTTGAACATAATCTCCAACATTTCCATCTCCATTTTCCAATTTCTTCTTCTTAAAGCAACTCATGGCATACGAATCAATGCTTAGAGTTAAAATCGTGGAAATCATAGCAACAAACGTAGTAAATGGGAATTTTCTCCAAGGATTCTCAGGCAAGCAATTTGACCTAAGACAATCGAATGAGTCAGGTAAAACGTGCATGTACCCATGGCTAGTATAACTCCGGAAGCAAATGCCTTAACCAACACGAATAAATTTGTATCGGGTTGTAACGCGGAAATTGTACGAGAGAAGAGAGGTAAACAAACACCAATCATACTTGTCATAAGAATTGAAACAATGGCAACAAGTTTCAACTTTAATGCCTCATTTTTGTTGTTTGTACATCCTTGTCTATCACTATTTGAACCACATTTCGTTGAAGTATTATTATTTTCATATTCACCTTTCGTTTTCGATGGAAAAGAGATAAGGATGACGATCAGAAGAATACCAGTAAATTTGGAAGAAATAGCCATATTGGAGAATTTTGAAAATTAAGTGTAACAAACTTGATGGAATTTTTATTTGAATCTTTATCTAATGATCTTATATGAATTTTGAAGTTTAAGCTAGTTGATTGAAAATGACATTTTTACCCTTGTGTTTAATCTAAGTTAAGGTAGTAGAGAGTGTAATTTTTTAGTTTTATGAAGGGTAGAATAGGAAGCATGGCAAGCTTACGCAATGCGTGTGGTGTCATTATTTTAACTGTGCAGTGAATGTTAAAATCACTAGCAATATGTAGTTTTATACATGGTTAAAATGACTTGTTATCCTAGGTGGCATTATGTATGGGTGATGTGTTTATAACAATTTCTTTTTTTTACATTCGTGTTTATTTTTAAAAAAACTACTACTAGTAAAGTATGGTTGTGGAACACATATATCATTTATGGACTTTAAAATAAATTTCTTATAATTAAATTAAATTAAAAGAGATATAAAAAAAAATATGTATGTACTTTATAAAAAAAAAAATTCTATGTCTTTGGCACATAAAAATAAAATAAAAATTAATTAAACTTCAAATATCTTGTGATTTAAACTCAAGAGTATAGCGGGACATCACATCATGAGGCCAAAGAAAAAATATGAGGTATGCTATTGAGCTTATATAACTAATTATAAGAAAAAAATTTAAGTGGTGAAAAAGAAACTAAATGATAAAATCCTCTTTTAAAAAATGATGAAAAAGAAAGAGAACATTAAAAGAATTTTTCAACTTATTATATAATATAGGTATTCATAACTTGTTGTTTTGGAAGGTTTAGTTGGTTTGGCGGGTGGTCATCCACACAGATGATTTGGGATGGGATCGATACCTCCTCAATGTCTTATGAGTCGAGCTTGTCGTATAGGGCTTGCCTAGTGCGGTTTACATCCCCTGTGTGATTTGCCTATTACACAGTGGAAGTTTATCCAGGGCGTACAAAGTGCTCACCCCAAGGTCAGAGGCTGTGACAGAGAATATTGTAGCGATTGAGAATTATCTTGGGTTCCTAAAAAACTTGTTGATGATTAACATTCATCATCTCATCATTTCTCTCCATTTCTTCCTCATCCTCTCCCTCGTAGACAGAGACAAAAATTTCAGTAAGGAGTTTTAAATATAAATGAGTAATAGTTAAAGTCGGGAAAATTTCAAGAAGATAAAAGGGGTAGGACAAGGTGCAACAAAAAAGATTAATCTTAACCCACTATAATTCAATTTGCCTTATATCTTCCTTCTTTAACATTTTTGTGTACTTTATCTTGCTCCATCACACCCTTCTTTTAATTTTTATTTTATTTAGTTTACAATATTCTACATTACCATGAGCTTTTTACTATTTTTTCTTGTTTCGAACTAGTTTTAACTATATATTAACTTTGAAAATTATCAAGATTCTTATATGATAAAGAGACTAATATAATTTATGAGTTATGAATAAAAGGGAAATAGAAACAGAATAATAAGAATTTTAATGTAATTTTTATATTTTGGAAAAAGGATAGAAAATGATCAGATTTTTTTAAAAAAAAGTGATAATATATTGATTAAATATGCTACGTTAGTTATAAAAATCTACTATTATGAAAATAATCAAAAAATTGTAATATTGACATAAATATGCTTTGATGCAAATGTAAAATTAATCAATTATATATACTTGGGTCTTACTTTACCAATGGGAAGGAGGGAATAATGGGTCTTAATTGAGCTTTTATCTAGGGAAAATAATATTGAAAACTTACATATATATACACGTCTTTATTTACTATATTTTCTATCATTTTAAAATTTTACAAAAAATTCTTATTTTCTCCAAAAAATCTCAATCTTCCGGATACCAAACTCATCCACTCCAAACCCACGTTTCTCATTCCTATTTTCATTCCTTCAATCTCTCCATATTTTCACTCCCACAATCTTATCAATTAATTCCTTCATTACAATTTGAATTTCAAAATTCTTTCTCTCTCTCCCATCAAACGAATTCAAATCACTGAATAATTTGTGTATCCCAAAAAGTGAAACTATTTACAAGTTCATATGCCCCATTACTTTTATACCCCTTTTATATAATCTAGCGCAAAACTATCCAGGCCAATTTTGCCTCCTTCGTTGCCTTCTTCTCCAAGCTACCTTTTACGCGAAGCTACTCACTTCAATTTCGCCTCCTTTGTTGTCTTCTTCTTCTTCCCCATGCTACAATGTATGCGAATTCCGTTGAAGGATAGCATTAGAATTTTAGTGCAGCACAATGGAAAAGAAAATTAAGAAAGCACTAATCTTTTCTTCTACTCAAAGTTTCTTTAGCGCTTTGCTATACCTTCGTTATTCACTATCTGTCATTTCCTTATCTCCATAGCCTCATACACAAATTATGGTGTTGGTCAGGATACTTTATCACAAAATCAATTCCTAATCGGCGATGAGACTTTAGTTTCGTCCAACCAGAAGTTTGAATTAGGTATGAGTGGTATCAAAGAAGAAAAAGTAATTCTTCACCGAAAACACTATTCAATTACTCCTTGATATTCTGGTGGTATCAAGGAGAAAGAGGTAATAATTCAATGAAAACTGGCTAAATTGATACTTGATATCATCAGAGTATACATATACTCTGGTGGTATCAAAGAAGAAAAAACAGTTATTTTCACTAAAAACACTAATGATACCATCAGAATATATATACTCTAGTGGTATCAAGGAGGAAGATGTAGTGATTCAGTGAAAACTAGCTAAATTGATACTTGATACCACCAGAGTATATGCTATCGAAATTTGAGAAAAAACTCATTTATGTCATTCGTTAAAAGTTTGGTTTATCTATATCATTTCTGTTTGAGAAAAGACTTATCGAAGTCATTAATTGTTAACTTAAATGGCACAGATGAGCCAAACTTTTAACGGATGATGTAGATGAGTCTTTTCTCAAAGTTCAATGACATTAAGTCTTTTTCTTTTTAAAAATTAATTTAATTAATGACGTGACTGAATCATAAATTCATAATTGACCACGTGTAAAAAATAATTTTGCAAAATTGAAACCGTTTTCCTTTAACAAATAATGACATGAATGAGCCTTTTTCAACCAAAAATGACATACATAGGCCAACTTTTAAACAAATAACATAAATAAACCTTTTATCAAAATTCGATAACATATTTAAACCCCTCAACTTTGTCATTTAGAGCTGATATACCCCTCGTTATGAAAGTGGCTCATATATACCCCTACTTATATACAAATGGCTCACATATACCCTTTTCCTCTAACGGATATGAAAAAATTAATTTTAGTTTTATTTTTTATTTTTTATTTTAAAAAAAATATAATCCCATATGAGTATATTTAATCCTCCTCAAACATA
>NW_006239486.1:232540-255057 GCF_000226075.1 Solanum tuberosum
TTTTTTTCTTTACACTAAGGAATGAAAGAAAAAAATAAAATAAAATAAGAAACTCAAATAATTATAATCAAAGAAGTCAAAAAATAATTTATGTATGAAAAAGATTAAAATATACTTTGAACTTTGCTAGAAGAATCATATATACCCCTAAATAATTTTTAAGAAAATTAAAAGTAAAAAATATAAATTTAAAACTATTTTTTTCACTTCCGTTAAGTGAAGGGTATATGTGAGCTTATTTGTAACGGTAGGGGTATATGTGAGCCGTTTGTATAACGGTAAGGGTATATATGAGCCACTTTCATAACGAGGGGTATATCAGCTCCAAATGACAAAGTTGAGGGGTATATCAGCCCCTTTTCCCAAAATTGAAACATGAAATATGAATATAAAGAGTCCTAGTCAGCATTGTTTTGTCCAATTATGTGAAAAGACAAATGCCACCAAAAATATAGAGAGAAGAAAGTAAGATAAAGACTAGACATTTTTATTATTATTTTGAAAGAAAAAGGCAAACTACACATTCCCCAATGTTGCAGTTTTTCTTTTTTTTTGCACAGCAAACTAAGCTTTAATTCTTGTGCTGCAACAGCACGTACGCCATTTGTTTTTATTATATTTGCTATACCCCACCCCCCACTTGTCCCATATCCCAACCACAAATTTTCTTTTTTGAGTTTTTTACTCTGCGATACTTGATATTGTCATTGTACTAATTGTATTATTGTAATTTTTATTTTGATTTGATATTCATTATTATACATTATTGTTTTCAATAATTTGTTCTGATCTATGTTGTTTATTCTGTTTCGATTTATTGTACTATTTTGTTGTTGATTGTTGATCCTTTTGGTAGATTTTGCATTGTTTTTTTGTGACTGTTGTGTTTTTTTTTTTATATCTGGAACTGTTGCATCTAAGCCAAGAGTCTTTTGGAAATAGTCCTTAATACCCTTCACGAGGTACCGATAAAGTTTACATACATTCTACCATTCTCATACTCCACTTATGAGATTTCATTGAGTATGTTGTATTATTGTGCTGGGAAGTTCCACTAGTTAGAGTTAAACGTTTTCTATCAAATATGACTTCATATACATGACTCAAATATCGAGATATCTAATTATTAAAGATAAATGAGTAATGCAGGATCATTTGACAATTGATCAGAGTTATGCAAATTTTAATAATGTATGAATTAGTTATGAATCCATGTATAATTCATGCAAGTATTAGTTATGAAGTATTTAGTTATATTTGTTTGGTGTGAGGGATATAAATAAATAATCCTTGGATAAAAAAATAATCAAGTAATAAAATGTTGATATTTTGTTTAGTTGTCATGTTTGAGATAACTTATCACATCATTTATATCATGTAATTAATTATGGGATAACTTGCTCCCAATCAAATGACCCCTGAATAGTTATACATTCCACCTTCTATCTTACATAAAATAACGCTTAGGTTCCCTCATAATTTATACATGTATTAGTGATACAATTTTTAAAATTGTCAACCAAATATCATATTAATTTTATACATGAATAACTTATTTCTTATCTACTTACCAAAGTCCAAGTGTCATATAAGTTATGTAAAAATTAATACATAGACAAATTATTTCTTTTTCAGCTACCAAATGATCTTTTACCGTTCTATAACAACCTTTAATAGTTCCAATCATAGTTCTTTATGGAATCCAAATTATATAAATTTAAGTGTCTATTTGTATATAATTAAAATTGAAAAACATATCAATCAAAATTAAATTAAAAAAAATACATTTATGTTTTATGTGTTATATCTATGTGTCACTGCTCTAGTTATGTACATGTGTATCCCTAAATATTAACCAATTTCTTGTCTTTCATGTATGATAATGTTTGTGCTCCCTAAAGTCTAAAGGAAACTTTAACAGCAGCAACTAGTAAGTACTCATTTATTTTTAATCAGATGTTTCAGATTTGAATCTCTTTGGGTATGGAGTCACTTTAATAATGCTTTACCCTTTTATGTGTGACTTTCCAATTTAAATTTAATTGGACTCTAATAAAAATATCAAATATCAAACACCGAATAAAATAATAAATAAATCAATCTCTTCCAATACCAACTACAATCATTTGGAGGTTGATGAGCTCAAGTACTAGTATTGATCATCATGTAAACTCCGTGCATCCATTTGACCCATAATCAGGGTCGTCTTAACCCTTAGGCCACTAAAGTCATCGCTTGGGGCCTCATATATTTTGGGGCCCCATTTAAAAAAAACAATTACTTATATATGTTATTTTTAAAAAAAAGATATATGTACTACGAGTGTTATGATTTCTACTAAGGAAATTGCATATGAGATGAAAATAAACCTGAATTTTGTAAGAAACAATTTGATGAAAATATGGATAGCGAAATCACCAAGTTCCTTGAAAATCTTTTAGAGTTGATTGTTTTATATATGTAGAGTAGATCAAACTATTTTTTTCACTTCAAAATCGATTTGAACCAATTGAAGCATATGGAAATATTTTTGATTTCTTATTCAGTGGTAAAATATTGAAATCACTAGATGATGAGAAATTAAAAAATATTGTCTTAACCTTAAACTTTCTTTAACACGTAATAGTTAATCTAATATTGATGGTTTAGAATTATTTTTTAAATTAAATGTGTTTAGGGAAATAATACAAGTAGAAGATAATATTCTAACGAAAATACTCAATCAAATAAAAAGACTTGATTCTTTTCCAAATACACATATTGCTTATAGAATAATGTTAACAGTTCCTGTAACTATTGCCTCAGTCGAAAGAAGATTTTTTGAAATTAAAATTGTTTAAATCTTTTTTAAGATCAACAATGTCTTAAGATAGATCGAATGAATTAGCTATATTATCATTTGAAAAGAAATTATTAAAAAAAATTGATTATAAAACAGTATCTAATGACTTCGCATCTAAAATAGCTAGAAAAGTAGATTTTAAATAAAAGTAACATAAAAATCATATTTGTATGTTATAACTATAGTTTGCTTAATTGCACTCCATAACAAATTTTATGTTTGCTATAGAGCTTTTGATTTGTATAATTCGCTACAAACATCTAATTTTATATAAATTGTTCAGTTTTGTATAAATTCATTTATACATTGTAATCTGTATAATAAGATATGTATTTGTATTATAAATGTATAGGAAGAAAATATATGTATTTGTATTTGTATATACACTTCTCTCTCGCTTTATACAAACACAAACGCATTTTATACATTTTATATCGAAATGTATAAAATGGCTAATTGTATACCGAAAATGACTAATTGTATACCGAATCAGATGGCAAAAAAAAGAGATGTTTGTTGCGAATTACAATTAAAATAAACTATGGCTATAACATTTAATTTGAATTCATAGTTTATTATTTCATACAATTTTCCATAAAAGTATATATGATGAAAAAAATAAAATATTAAGGTCCCTCTCTTAAGTTTTATTTTAGACTCCCAATATTGTTGAGTCGGCCTTGCCCATAATCAATCTTTATCAGTCAGTTGCCATAAAAAAATTTAATGATGTAATATTTCACTTCTTATATCATCTCACATTCAGTCCACTAAAATTCTTTGGCATACAAATGAAACTAAGTGGGATATTTTTTCACTTTGTTTGAATTTTTTTCAATTTAAACTTGTGTTTAATCATATTTTTTACTAAAAATATTTAGAATTTAAATACTATATTTTTCTAAATATTTTTACTTCTTTATTAAAGTACACAAATAAAGTAAATCCAAAGAATATTTTCCTACCTGCCAAACACACCAACTTCTTTTTAAAATAATTGTATGTTGATTTGTTTCATGAGTTCTAGAAAAAATAAAAACAATATATTAATGAATTCCTCTAATTAAATATATATAAAATAAAACATCACACATACACAAGTTCCACTGTCTACAGGCAACAGTTCTCCATGCCCACCTCTATCAAGGCAGTCTAAGATTGAACAGACACTTTGACCTTTGCCCTATATTTTTTATTTTGGTTTCCCTTCGTTGTCCGATACTTACATTGAAATTCAATTGAATTTGAATCCACATCAATAAGTTTCATATTTGAGGTAAAACGCTCCCTAACAAAGACAATTTTGTACCCAAGAGGACTCAAACCCCAGATGTTTGGTTAAGAATGAAAGAGTACTTACCATTCTACCACAACCCGAAACCTTTACCTTGTATATTTTGCCAAGTAACATCATCCTTTTAATTTTATTTTATTACATCTAGATAGAACAAGAAGATTACAAGGTGTAGAATCAAACTTTTACCAACAAAATAAAATTTCAAATAGTTAATAGCTAATAAAATCTGCGCCATATAACATGAATCCTTTCTTGGTCCTAGGTGATCTTTTATCACTACATTTAAATTTTGGTAGACAAAACTTCTCAATACTAAAGATAATATGCTTTCTATAATAATAGAGAAATAATGAAAACACTTTTAAACTTGACGTAAATTATTAGTTTCATTTTTAAACTATTGACAATCTAAAAAATACATCTTTATTTGACTAACTAAACTTAGATATACCCTCAATCTGTCACATGGCATAACAAATGATCTCAAAATTTTGTAAGAACATTTTACTCTTAATAAAAAGCCGAGCGAAGTGTTGAAAATATCCTAAATTTAACAAGAATTTAGGGGTATATTTCACTCATGGTGCAAAATCGGTGGTGTATTTAAGTTCATTTAATTAAGTAAATGTGTGTTTTTAAAACTATTAATAGTTCAAAGATAAAATTAATTATTTACATTAAATTTAGAAATATTTTTAATATTTCTCTTATAATATAATATTATAGAGATAATAAGCACTTGTAATATTATTGAAATACATAAAAAAAAATCTATTATTTTTAGAGTTTTTTTTTGAGAAAATAGTCAAATGCCCCCCTAAACTATTAGTCAATTCTCAACTACACACTTATACTTCACGGGGGTCCTATTATCCCCCTGAACTTTTTATTTTACATTTGTATGAGAAGTATTGGGACAAATCTCTCCACATAAAAAGGACTTTTTAGTCCACTCCAAATGACCAACTCTCAATCAACCACTACATATTAGGATCCAATTATTGAATTAATCTCTCTTTGCTATAAACACTCCTTGACTTCGATTATTTTTCGAACTTCGTTAACGTAAAATGTTTTGTGAATCAGATTGTGTTTACTTATTATAAATATTTTATTTTATCTTATTTTTAATTACTCCGTTACATTCTTTTCGATCATTTTCACTTATTCAATATTTTAAAAATAAAATTTTGTTTTTACATGTCTATGTTAACATATGAAGAAAAAGTAATTATGTTTTTCATGTTTTATCTTCAGTATTAGTTATTTGTTAATTTTAAATTCATTTTAAAGATCTAAGACTAAACAACAATTAATATGAGTATCATTATAAAATATTCATATTAATCATTTTAAGTTATGTGCAAAGTCCAAAGTGGACAAGTAAAAGTGAAGGAAGGGATATATGATTAATTTTGATTAACACAGTAAATACTAATAATTGAAAAATAATTGTAGATGTTGAAACTAATTTTATAGCTAAAATTATTACTTATTTGGATTGAGGAAATTTAAAAATGATAATAATTATTTGGTGTCCTTGGTAGTTGGTGAGAAGACTGTGATATAACTTTTTTTTTAAAAATAATTAAAAATGAGTGAAATGTTCTTAAAATTAGTTATAAAAAATATAAATTTTTATATAAAAGTAAATAGAGATAACTAAAAGTTATGTTATGGAGGAAGTATCTCATAAAAAAAATATTAGGATAAAATCGTACTTTTTTTAATCAAACAAAACATCTTATAACTTTTAAGTTGTCTGATTTTGGATAATAATAACTTTGATATTTATCAAACGTGTAAAGAAATTTATAAAATATTTAAAATTTACGAGTTTAACCAAACACCCTTTTATTTCTATTTCATTTTGTCTCTTATATTTCAATATTTTTTTTAACCTCATTCATATTCCATTTGTTGAAAATATTGTGGCATCTATAAATTTGTAACAAAATATTTATTATCTTTGTGTTCCTAAAAATAATAATACTTAGATGAATTGTTAATTGAACTTAAGTTTTTAAAATAATAGGTTGTTGTGTAAAAAAGAATATGAAAATTGAGAATAGATAAATAAATATACTCTTAACTGTCTTCAAAATAATTAAAAAGAAGAGAGGGTGTATGATTTTTTTTCCATCCGATATAAATCAAGCAAGTAAGTTAAGTAAGACAAATCAATAATCGTTTTACCGATTCAACTACGTGCAGAACACTATGCCCATAAGCTCGGCCGAATCGAGTTGTTTGGACCCCAAGCGACAAAGAGACAAACTATCAGACCGAAGAAGCAGTGACTATCATTACTAAAGTCCAATAATTACGAACAACCTCAAGCTGATAGCCCAACTCAAGTTGAATCAGTAGAGATTGAAGCCAAGCTTAAAAAGGCGAATCAAGGAACTCAATTCATGGAATAACAACTTATGATTTATTCCATTAACCACATGTTTTCCTTTTGTTTTAATTTGAAATATGATTAATTCATATACATATTGAAAAAAATAATTTAAAATAAAAAACTCTTTTTATAAAAAAAAATAATTATACTCAAAAAACATATTTTTTCATGGGATGTCTATTATATCCCATTCAAAGTCCCATAGACCCACACACTTGTATAACATAAGGTATATAATGATTGCACGAATATAAGACCAACCCATCATTGCCTTTTATAACATGGTTGATATCTTTGCCATCCTCTTTCTAATAATTTCCCAAAAATAAAATCCACAAAAAAACATTTTTTTCTATATAAATCATAGTACTACTATTAATTTCTATGTTTCAAAATAAATAGTACTATTATCTTATCTTTTTGATACTTATTAAAAAAATAATAAATATTTTTTATGATGTATTTCAATTTTTTTTTCTTAACATGAAATATTCATATCAATTAGAGTATTATTTTATAAGAACGTACAAAATTCAAGTTTAACAAGTAAAAGTGAATATATAGAATATAAATAATTATTTGAAATATTTTTTAATTAAAATGATACTACTTATTTTGGTACGAAAAAAATATTATCCTAATAAAATACCTCCTCTAACATCCTTATTTTAATTTGTTTAAATAATACTTTTTTTTTTTAACGAAAGAAATATTATCCTAATCGAACATCTCCTCAATTTTTTTTAAAAAAATAAAGCCATATTTATTTTGGGACAAAAATATTAATAACATACCCCCTATAATAGCTATGTTTTTTTTTTTGTTAAAATGACATTTAATTCAGAATAATTTTTTTATCTAATATAATACTCCATCCAATATTCATTTTTTTTTCAAAGCGTTACTTATTTTGAGACAGATGAGACAAAAATATTAATAAAATATCCTCAATAATAGCAATAATTTTTGTTAAAACAATATTTTTTTCGGAACGAAAAAAATATAATCTCAATAAAATATTTTAATAACAATATTTATTTCGAGACGAGATCTTAATAAAATACCCTCAATAATAGCCGATTTTTTGTTGTTAAAATGACACTTATTTCAGGATGGAGAGATCTTGATAAAATACCCTTAACTATAGCCATTTTTTCTTTGTTATTAAAATGACACTTATTTCGGGACGAAGATACTGATAAAATACCCTCAATAATAGCTGAATTTCTTTTTATTAAAACGGCACTTATTTTGGGACGGAGATATTGATAAAATGCCCCTCTAAAATCTTCTTTATATCATCTTTCTCATCAACCTCTATTTAAAACCCTAAAACCTCTTTTTGTTTAAGGTGGAAAAAAAAAAATCACCATGGATTCATATGAAGCAACAAAAACAGTTTTATCAAGAATTGAAAGCTTGGATCCAGAAAATGCATCAAAAATCATGTGTTATTTACTTACTCAAGATCAAGGTGATAAGGAGATGATAAGATTAGCATTTGGTCCAGAAAATCTGTTAATTTCTATTATAAATCAAACAAAAACTCGTTTAGGACTTTTATCAAACAGTTCATCTGCACCTACAACACCTTCATCTTCTTCCCATTTTGGTTCCAATAAACTCAACCCATTTCCTCAATCTTCACCTAGAATCATGATTCCGAACAATGGGTTTCAATCTTCACCTGTTTCTTCTCCATGGTCAGGTGGGTCACCGCCAGTTTTTTCAAGAAGTCCTAGACCCGTGTCGTATGCTGCTGTTGTGAATGGTTCTGGGTATGAAGAACAGTTGTTTGACCCGGTTATGAGTCCGAGTGGAAGAAGTGATTCAATGGGTATGGGTTTTTGTGAGGAAAATCAAGAAAAACAGTTACATCGTAGGAGTTGTTCAGTGAATGATGTTTTTCTTGGTGGTGGTGGGTGTGAGGAAAATGGTGGGTTTGGTTGGAGGCCTTGCATGTATTATGCTAAAGGGTTTTGTAAGAATGGGAATAGTTGTAAGTTTATGCATGGTGGATTTGGTGATTCAACAGATGAGTCTTCTGGGAATGTTGAGTGTTTTGATGAGATTATGCGTGTGAAAGCGTTACAACAACAGAGATTTGCTGCTGCTTCTCAGTTTATGGCTTCTGGAGGTCGTCATCCTTTTGGTTTCAACAGATGCATGAATGTTTACAATGATAATCAAAGGTAGCTTTAATTGAGTAAAGACTGTTCTTTTTTTGCTTGTGTTTGGTTGTATTTTGAGTAAAGTTGTTGTCTTTGGTGTTTTCTTGAATCTGGGTTTGTGGGTCTTGCATTCTTTTAACTCTGAAATTATTATGCATAATGTAACAACTAATCTTTACACTTAAAGCTCTAGCTTGACCATTTTTGATGTTGAAAATTTGAGCTTTTGAAGTTGTGGTTTGGAAATGCATTTTAGTTGGAAAAAGTTTGAAGTCCTGTGAGTGGAAGTTTCAAAAACCCATATCTTGAAAATATTTGATGAAAATCAAAGTCTGATCTAATTTCATGGCCAAACAGATATTTGAAGATACAATTCTCAAAATCTATGGCCAAATGCTAGCTTAGTGTGTCTACTGTCTAATGGTTAGTTAAAATACTAAGCCTTGTGATCTCTGGGAGGTTAAGTATTTGAACTGAGTTGATGAAAAAAGTTTCACCTTTTTAGTTGAAACTTTAGATTTTTGGGGCTAGCTGGTGGCATTGGGGTGATATTTTCTTGTGTTGTTTTGATTTGGAAGAAAGTTATCTACTTTAGCGTGTTCTTGAAAATGGACTTTTGGGTGTTGCATTGTTTTGATTCTGCCATTTTTAGCATAGTGTACCAACTAATTTTCAGTTTGGCTAGAGATTTGTATGTCAGTTTATAGGCATGAGGTTTTGTGAATTCCTAGTTGTAGGTGGCCCTGAGTTGTCCCTAAAGGCAAGTTACCAAGTATTGAATGAAATGTCCTAGACATTGTCAAATGTATGTTGAGGATTAATATGCATGATCCCATCTAGTTTGGGATTGCGACTTTAGATTTTTTTTATAAAAATGTTTTCCATGTAAATTTGTGACGGATTCTGGATGTAATGATGACATTCTGATGCTTTATAGTCTATTTACTTGCTCCATGTTGTGTGAGCCTGTGCTGTTATGTACTGTTTAGATTTTGGGTTGAGACATTATTGAGGTTGAGATATTGAACATTGGCTATGCCTACTTAGTTACTGTTATTTTTATGGTCTGAATTGCAGATCGGCTGCAGCAGCATTAATGATGAGTGATGAGTTCCACAAACATGGTCGATCCTTACCCGACAGAAATGAATTTTCAGCAATGGCGCTGGTTGGAAATTCGAGTTCTTGTTTGAGACAAATTTACTTGACATTTCCTGCTGATAGCACATTCAAGGAGGAGGATGTGTCTAATTACTTTAGGTTTGTGCTCTTCTTGCTTGTATTTGATCAATGAAAATCAAGTTGAACGAAGAATTGACTTTAGCCCTTTGATTTGTTTTGAAGTATGTACGGGCCAGTGCAAGATGTTAGAATTCCATATCAGCAGAAGCGGATGTTTGGATTTGTTACGTTCATCTACCCCGAAACTGTGAAGCTTATTTTGGCCAAAGGCAACCCTCATTTTGTGTGTGATTCTCGTGTGCTCGTTAAACCATACAAAGAAAAGGGAAAAATCCCAGACAAGTATGGAATCATCGTCATTATCTTCTGTTTTGATTGATTTCTGATATATACATCTTGCATGACTAATATTCCATTCTCAATTGAATTGAAGGAAGCAATTTCATCTACAGCAGCAGCCTATTGATAGAGAAGAGCTCTCAGCATGTTTAAGTCCCTCAGGGATTGAGTCTAGAGAGATATATGACATTCCCTTTGGTGAGAATACTAGCTAGATTACCATTTTTCTTCCAATTGTACGATTGAGACACTTAAAAAGTGTCTTTTCTGTGCAGGAGGAAGGATGTTTTATAATCCGCATGAGATGTTGAGAAGAAAAATGGAGCAGGATGCTGAACTGCAGCAAGCGATTGAGTTTCAAGGCAGAAGGTTAATGAATTTGCAACTGATGAAGAACCACCATCACAATAGTCACTTCCATCCCAGCGTCGTCTCTCCAGGTGTTCCATTTGCCTCCCAGATGCAAACTCAGTTTCAAAACCATCAGGGTTTTGTTTGTTCGTCTAATGGCATCAACCAAGAAGCCTTAGCAGGTAAACACTTGGAACAAACACTTCTTCGTTTTCTTTGTTTTTTTTTTTAATTATAAAGTATTGATTGGTTTTTTTTTCTCCGGCAGAAAATAATGGTGTCCAGGAACCCATTAAACCCCTAGCTAATGCAGCTGATGAGAATCAGGAGATGCCACATACAAATAACAGAAATGGCAGTTGCAGCAAGGAGCAGGCCTCAAATACTGACAACTCCGATCCTCAAGATAGGTACTAAACATCAAATTTCTTTGATGAAACTCTTGAGGTTTATCAAAGTGAAGTTTTCAGTTATGTTGCTATATTTTGATGCCTTCTCAATTAGTTTTCTCATCGAAGATGCTCAAAGTATGATGGCATTGTTTCTTTGCTATGTAATGTGTATTGGTTCAATTCTCTTGTTATTATCTCGGATTCTTTCTAATGTTTCTGAAATTTCTTTGTCCTTGAAGCAGCTTTGACCACAACCTTCCTGATAATCTATTTGCTTCTCCTACAAAATCGGCTGCAGAACAACATGTTGCGTTTTCAACTGATTCAGCTGCAGCTGATGTTAGTTCCGCAATACCAATGCCTGCTACTGCTACTACTACTACTACTACTACGAACAATATCCCTATGCTTCCCACCACTTCTGCCTTCAACATGGCTTCTCTCAAATCATGTTACTTTCAGGTTCCAAGGTAGTACTTAAAACTGTAGCCGTGTTCTTCTCTTGCTTGGTTTCAATAGAGCACTTAATGTGAGGTTAACATTGATCAGGTTTACATCTGGCCAAGAAGCCACTGAAACTTAAGTGTTCCAGTTGATCATCGTTAGCGAGGAAGGGGATTAACTCGGTAAAATATCTTGTAAATTAGATTCGCTTTCATCTTTCTTATCTATAAATAAATATACTTAACAAGATTCTCATTGTGTTTGTTTATGCAGAAATGTTGGTAGCATTATATACAAGTAGTAAAAGCCCTCTAGCTGTATAGCCAAAACACAACAGAAGAAAAGATTTGTAAGGAAGATCTCCTCAAGATTATTGCCATCATCAATACCATACTACTTACAACAAAATACATAATGCATAGGTAAATGACAGATGAACTGATTTATGGGAAATGGGGTCCCTTTCTTTGTCTATTTTTGTACCCTCTTTGTAGTTTGTGTGCTGGACCACACAGAACACAATACCATAACAAAGGCTAGTAATAGTAGTAGTATCCATTAGATATTGTAGTACCTTTTTCTTTCTGCCTTTTTAATCATAACTTGCTGTCATGTAAAATTTTGATGTAGAAAAATTATATATCTTTTAGATTTGCCTTATCATGAAAAAATTGAAAGTCTTGATAGATTACCATGTTTCTACTAAATGAGTGTATATAGATTTAGCTTGTCAGCAGTTAAAAATCTGTTGCAGCCACTTGATTGAATGATCCATGAGGGATCCAAAAAGGGAAGACTTGGTAAAGATCTCCCTTTTTCCATCTTTCATCAAGGGAAGAATGCTTCTCCTTCTGTTGTTTCAATTTGTTTGTCCCACTTTGAATGCATTATTTCTTTTCAAGACTTTTCAAGACTAACAAATTGAAGCGAAGGAAGTAAAATATTATACTTTTTTCATCTTTCATCATTCATAATGAGTAGAGGGTGGGGGGTTAAAAATAAAGTTTTCTTTTTATGTATTTAAAGGTAACTTTAGAGGACTATTTTGTCTCATTTTGTGGTGTTTCCTTTATGTGGACATGAAAGGTGAAGGGCCATACAATCACATGGCTACTGACACCATTTGAAGGTACCCACACCACACCACATCACCATAAGGCAGGCTCCTTCCACTTTGAGTACCCCATAGACTTATTCAAACTTGAATATATGTTTGGCCTTTTGTTTTTATGGGTACTGATGTCCTTTCTGTTTTGTCATTCTTAACTTTAATCTACTGTCCACATGTGCCCCCAAATTTGCTCCTTTTCCCAACAACTATTCACTACTCCCTCCATTTGATTATTGTTTTGAAATGGTAGAGAGTTATGAGGTCTCATGTTCTAATTTCAACCGAGATAGAAATACTAATTGATTCGTTTCATTTGTTCTTATCTTGATTGACAATGGTAGGAGGTTGAAGAATTTTCATGAAATTAGTCGAGGCATGAGAAACTGACTGTGGATACTATGATCATATTAGTTCTAATTAATATGATGAAAAAATGTATTTTAAAATGTTAGTCATAGTTTGGGTAGCGGCTGCCGATTTCCCTTGTCATAAAAAAGAAGAAGTTAGTCATAGTTTCTATAATTTAATTCTCGACAAATGAAATGTGCAAGTATGAACGAGGGGTCAGATGAGTAAAAATAATGAATGATATTCAAATGAATATTTGTTACCTTTTACTAGTAATTAAAAAGAACTTACTTTACATTCTATGTATAGTTTGATAGTTGAACTCCAATCTCTCATGGTTTTCATCCTTTAATATTTAAATATGTATTCTCACCAACATTGTATTCTTTTAATCTCATTTTTTTTACATGCTTCTTAGAAAAAATATTAATCAAGTCATTTATTTTTATTGATGCCTTTAAAAAAATATAGGAGAATTCACCTGAGAATATTCACAAAGTTCAATGAGTTCAAGAAAATAGATTTAATGAAATTTTGAAGAAAAAAAATACTGTGAATTATTCAAGAGTCATGAGTTTCATATTCAAATTTTAGAGAAGACAAAAATACCACTTTTTGTGTTTTATTTCACGTGACACTATTTGATTTAGCATAATGGTTAAGAAAAAAAGGTTTTTTTATAAAATTTGTGGTCTAAAATAATTATTAGATATTTATGTGGTTGAAAATTATTTCATTAAGGATAAAAATAACATTTTAAAGTAAATTTTTTCTAGTTATAGTAAGGTAACATTCTTTTTGGACGGACTTAAAAGATAAGTGTGTTGCATAAAATAGGATGAAGGGAGTACTTGATTTTTCTCATCTGTCCTATCTTGATTGACAATAGAATTCCTATGAAATTAGTTGAGGTGCGTGAAAGCTGACCTAGACATTACGATCACATATTATTTATAAAAGAATACTATTAGTTGTAATTAATATAAAGATAAAATACATCTTTAAATACTAGTCAAAGTTTCTACAGTTTGATTCTCGAGAAGCGAAATGTAACAACTAAAAATAAGGAAGTTAGATAAGTAAAAACAACGAGTGGTATTCGAGCTAGTTCGTGTTCGATTCGATCATTTTATTGGGTATTTGTTACCTTTTACTAGTATTGATAATGTTAATATTGGACATATAAAAAGAAATCACCTTAAAATATATCTTATCACCAACACTATACTCTCTATATCTCAAATTATAAAAGTATCTATTTTTTAAAATTTATACGCTTCTTAAAAAATATTAATTAGGAGAAATTTTCAATATTTTATTTTTATTTATATCTTTAAAAAAGAGAGGAGAATTCAGCCACCAAGTTCAATGAGTTCAAGAAAATGGATTGTGTAGCTCAACTAATATGCATGTAACCTTAGCTTATAATATAATATTATTTTTGTGAAAAAAAGAAAAGAAGAAAAAGGACTTTCTTAGTTGCATATGTAACCTTAGCTTATAATATAATATTATTTTTGTGAAAAAAAGAAAAAGGAAAAGGACTTTCTTAATTGCATATGTTTATGATTTTTTTTTATCTTTAATTCATATATTATACTCCCTCCGTTTCACAAAGAATGACCTCCTTTTCCTTTTTAGTCAGTTTCAAAAAAATGACCTCTTTCCTTTTTTGGTAACATTTTACTTTTTGCTTTCCACGTGGCATGTTTAAGACCACAAGATTAAGGACAATTTTGTACATTTGACATAACTTTAATTTAGGACCACAAGATTTAAAAGTCTTCTTTAATTTCTTAAACTTCGTGCCAAGTTAAACCAGACCAATCTTTTTGAAACGGAGGGAGTATTATTTTTGTGAAAAAAAGAAAAAGGAAAAGGACTTTCTTAATTGCATATGTTTATGATTTTTTTTTTTTTAAATATTTTTTGTAAAGTCCTATATTTCTTATCAAGAATAAATGCACTTTTTCTATCTTATTTTAATTGTCGTTTAAACTTTTTTGATACTTAATAAAAAAAAATATAAAATATAATTTATCGAGTGAATCAATCTAAAATATTAACCATACGCGCCTTACGCTTAATGCCACGTAGGATAACAAGTCATCTTAACCATATGTAAAACTACATATTGCTACTGATTTTAACATTCACTGCACAGTTAAAACAATGACACCACACTCATAGCGTATGCTTGCCATACTTCCTATTCTACCCCTCATCAAACTAAAGAATTACACTCTCTACTACATTAACTTAGATTAAACACAAGGGTAAAAATGTCATTTTCAATCAACTAGCTTAAACTTCAAAATTCTTATAAGATCTTTAGATAAGACTCAAATCAAAATTCCATCAAGTTGTTAATTAACTTAATATTTCAAAATTCTCAAATGGCTATTTCTTCCAAATTTGTTGGTATTCTTCTGATCGTCATCCTTATCTCTTTTCCATCGAAAATGAAAAGTGAATCTGAAAATAATAATACTACAACGAGCTTACACAAACTAGCCGAAAGCCCTATCTAAGAAAGTGGCTACTAGCTCAAGTGCTGGTGAAAACCTCGCTTTTTAATGTGGTTCAAATGATGATCGACAAGGATGTACAAACAATAAAATATGGGGCATTAAAGTTGAAACTTAGGTTTTGGAGCTAGGAATAATTGTGCACTCAGTAGTGATAGGATTATCCATGGGTGCATCTAATAATCCATGTACAATTAGGCCATTAGTAGCTTCTATATGTGAGGTTGCATCCTCCAGGTATATATTTTTGATTGATTGCGTATATACAATAATAATAACTATGTCTCAGTTTTGTTCTTTTTTTTTTTTTTCCGCGTTTAGGCGAACTATGGTATGAGGATGAAATCAATGTTGGTGTTATTTTTCTCAATAACAACACCATTTGGTATAGCACTTGGAGTTGGATTATCAAATGTGTATAGTGATAATAGATCAACATCACTCATAGTGGTGGGATTGTTGAATGCATGTTCAGCTGGTTTATTGAATTATATGGAACTTGTGGATCTTCTTTCATATGATTTTATGGGTACCAAATTGCAAAATAATATGAAGCTTCAATCTTGGGCTTATCTTGCTGTTTTATTAGGTGCTGGTGGAATATCTGTTATGGCCATATGGGCCTAAGTTGGTTTTATTTTCAACTCCTTTTTTTTTTTACGATCAGTGCTGCGTGTAATACATCTGACTACCATATATATGGCCATATGGGCATGAAATTACATTTTAGTTTTATTTCCATCATCAATGTATAGTTATGAGTAGTGGAAATAATGTGTAATTTCTTTTTTCGATTCATTTTAAATTCGTGTTACCAAATTAAATATCTGAATTCACTTTTTATGTTGAAGCTTAATTGATTTGAGTTGTTTTTGCGCCTTGAACTAGGATAATTTCAAACTAGAATGATGTGGACCTCCGCATATGTAGTGGCCAAGCAACAAATTCATTGTTCTTGCAAGTCATGGTATTGATCGCGGGAAGGACAACATCTTCACAACTCGAATGATCAGAAAGTTTCATAAGTAAATTAATCAATCTAGGGATAATTTCAGAGATCTCCCCTCAGGTTCGACTATATAACAATAACCTCCCCTGTGGTTTGAGATATTACATTCATCTCCCTTATTGTATTATTTTTGTAACAAAACTATTTTAGGTGATATATTCTCCTTAATTTACCGAAACTATCCTTATTTGCCATCTTTTATTATACTCTGCTTTTAAAATAGAAATCTCCTCTCAAAGTTTTTAAAATCGAAGAAAATTTCAAGCAACAGTCATCTTTGTGTGTAGCAAATATGTGTAATTCCTGCATAAAACATTCTTTTTTCTGCCTTTAAACTTTTGCTAATAAGAAATAAAGATTAACATATAAATTTCATATCCTATTAATGTTATTAAGCCAAACCTGAGGGGATATCTCTGAAATTATCCCATTAATCTATTGTAAATAAATAAGTTCGGCCAGTAGCCTCCAAGAACTCTAATAATACATATTGAGTTTATCTTGAAGCGCCCTACAAAATTTTGATATCTACGTGTTCTTCTATCTTGGATATTAAAATGTTAATTTTATTTTAATATTTGGTCCACCAAAAATCACAACTTATGCTATCATATTGCACGTGACACATCACACTTGACCTCATCTTGTTCTCTCTTTTTTGTTATATGTCTCCGCGTGATTATTTTGAATTTAAGTTCTCCACTCTTGTTCTTGCTTTTTTTTTAAAAAAAAATTTCCATTTGATTTTCTTTCTTATTTTCTCTTCTTCATGCTATCCTTTTTCTATGTTATCCTTCATTTTTTTCTACGGACCGTTTTCTAATTTTTGTCTTTTAGCAACGTTTATTCTTATTTTTGCCTTTAGCAATAAATGACAAAACTTTTTTTCCCTAAATTTAACTGGAAGCAAGGACTACAATTCTGAAAATATTTTACCAAAAGTAATGACACCAAAAACTTGAAGAACTTTATGAAATTTTCTATCACTGAAATGTTAAAAGAAATTGAACAAATAAATATGCATTTTAATGCATTTTGTAGTTGCAAAGGTTGTGCTCTTATTGATATTAACGTGCTCCAATTTATGTTAACATTGAATACAGAATTTGCATCTTTGGTAAAAATTATATCAAATTTGAGGATGCTTATTACCTCAAGAATTTGTTTACTCTGTTTTTTATATTTTTATTTAAAATATTATAATAATCTTCTTTTCATGTGTATTCCAAAGGAAAACATCTATTTTATGTCTTCAAATATATTATGCTTACTATAGAACTAGTCATAATTATGTGTTTATAGTTTATAGCTATGTATGCAAAGAGTTAGTATTTGTTGACACCCAATTTTGACCCTCCACAACATAAATTAATTTTCGAACTTCTTAATTTTCAAACGATTTAAAATAATTAATTTTAGAAATTTCGAGAAAAATAATATAGTTTGCAAGTTATTTTAAATAATTTGTCACTTTTTATAATTTTAAATAATAATATGTCTTTTATATAATTTTGTATATAATTACCATATTTTATGAATATTCAAAAATCATCTCAAAAGGAGTTTGTTTTAATTAAATATTCAATTAAATTAAATTGGTTTAAAGTATACTTATAAGTTATTTAGTTTTTTAGTTTAATTATTTTTATTTTCATGTTATTTTATCTTATTTAATTTTGTTGATTTGGAAGGCGCATTTTATTAATTTACGTTATTTAAAGTATGGCTATAGTTTTAAGTTAATTTGTTTTAATTAAATATTCAATTAAATTAATTTGGTTTAAAGTATACTTATAAGTTATTTAGTTTAATTATTTTTATTTTTATTTTCATGTTATGTTATGTTATCTTATTTAATTTTGTTGATTTGGAAAGCGCATTTTATTAATTTACGTTATTTAAAGTATTGCTATAGTTTTAAGTTAATTGGTTTATAATCGAATTAATAATTTTATTTCGTTGACATTAAGAAGCTCATTAATTAATTTCTACTAACTTATCTTTTATTTAGTTTTTAGCCAAATCACCAATTTAACTCATTTGGCTAGATTTTTAATTCCGATTGGCCACGATAAAAATTCATACGGTTATTTTCTTAATCACGATTTTAGTGATCCGTCAAATAAATTGCAAGATCAAGTTTTTGGGGCCAGCTCCTATGTAATTCTTGTAGCCCATTTCTCATGTTTAGTCTGCCCCATTTTAATTCCCAAAAACCCGATGCCCTTTTATTTTTTAAGCATACATAATTCCCAGCCCACCCCAATTACCTCCAGCACACCAAAATCAGCCCAAAACCCATTCCCTTTTTGCTTTCCAATTCTGCCGAGCCCAATTCCTAACATTACTATACAACACCAACATAATACACACAACATACAAAATAACCAATTCAGCAAACCGACAAGATATACCCCAAACCAACCCCTGTACGTTTCACCCTTCTTCTCCACGCAGAAAATGACCAAAAACGAGCCAGCAGCCCAGAAATTCGTACAGCAGGCAGCAGGCACGCGGCTGTCCCATTTCCTCTTCCGGAATGGGACGAAACTTGCAAGGAAAAGGTGTTGTCCTAAAATGGTGAAAGTTTGGAGTTTGAATTTGAATGGGCCTCGCCCCCCATCCGAAAATCTCCCGCCTTTTTCACCCTATTTTACCCTAATTTCGCCTTTAAATGTCTTTTTTCTCCATTCATATGGTGTGAGAGGTTCTTGAGGGATACAGGAAAAAAAGTCGGATTTTGATTTGAGAAAAAATACACATAAATAGCTTAAGCGAAAATAGCTAAAACACCTACTAAATACCTCAAGGAAAACAGAGGAAGAGAACTAATTTCAGTATTTTGGGTCCAACATTCTGCCCGGATTTTCTAATCGCTGCTAGTGTTTGAATTTCGTGGTGGAAGAGTCGTAGTCATCGGCTTGTTGTCCAGGTCGCTGCCCCAAGAAAGGTGAAATTCCTTTTGATTCTAAACTCGTTTTGGTCCTTTGATGTCCATGAATTAAAGCTTCTTTTTGTTGATTTCTTATCTCTCTTTTTGGGATGCATCTGTTTCTTTGTTTGATCTACTATTGATGTCTAAGGTTTGGCCGTCTTGTTTGTTGTTGACATATTTTAGTTTGGGATATAGAATGCATCCTTCGTGTGAATCTAAGTTTAAGAACTCTTTGGGTTGTGAACTCCGTTTTTCTTTTGATTTTCGCATTTAGTTACTTTGTGTATGTGGTTTGGTTGCTCGTTTGGCCTGATGTTGTTTAGGATGGACGAAATAGCTTTCGTGGGTTGCTATCTTGACCCTCCTTTGGGCTGTTAAGGTCGATTTTATTTTCAAAATGGGAACAAAATTTTTAGCTAGTTAATACGGAGCTTGTATGTTGTTTTGTCCATGGTTGATTAAAATAGTAGCTTGTTTTCTTTGCTTTCAAGTCCTATGATTAGTCTACTGTTGATTAGTCTATTCTGCTACAACATAAAACATTAATATTTGTTGATAGATTTGAACTTGGCTTATGTTAATTGGTACGGTGTTCGGGTGTTAATTCCGCGGGGATGTGGTCCTTTTGTGTGATTAATCCTTTAAAATATAAGATTCCTCCATCTTAGCTAACTTAACAGATTGAATGCTATTCTCATTTTGCTGGTTTGGTTATCATTTTTTCGGAAAAATCTAGTTAATCTTTAGCATAGTTCTACTTAGCTTACTCTCTAATCCTGCTCGATAAACACTAGTCATTTCTTGCATTTGATATTCAACCAAGTCTCGTTATTTTTTATATCTAATTTAGTCCATGTTGTTTATTTCATTGTGGTATGTCACTGTTCCTTTTCATATTTTTTAAATGATTACTTAATTAAGCTAGCATGTGTAATGCTATTAGTTTAAGATTTTTGAACTTAGTTTCTTTTGTTTTCTTGCTTTATTGATTTCTAGAAGAGACATTAATTTTCCTTTGACATTTTGCCCTATTACTATCTATTACCGTAGATATGAGAAATATCAGTCCTTAATTAGTTTTCCTTTTAAAATTATCGTTCAAAGTTTGCATTGTCAATGATTAGACTAGCATATGTTATTTATTTCATTTTATATTTATTTTATCTCGCCACTTTCTTTTTGTTTTCTCATGTGCTAATTTGGTGATTTGTTTGTCGCTTTGCATGTGGAAATCTACCCGAGTTCGTCATGAACTCCTATCTCCTTCCCTTGCATTTCGAGAGAGCCATCAAGGCTCAAACCCAAAATCCTTTATTCGAGTCAGCCAATTACAAATATCGATGAACAGGACTCGGAGTTGAAAAGGATTCGAAGCGAAGAAGAATTGAAAGATTGGACCAAAGGCCCACTTTTTGCACAAAAAGAAGTTTTATTTCATTATTTTGGGCCTAATCCCATTTATTGTAATTATTATTATTTGTTAGTTACTAGGACAGGTACAAGGAGATAAGGGTTGGGCCAAAGGCCCAAAGAGAAGCAAAATTCAAAGATTAGTTTAAGACAGGTGTTGAATATTGGGTCTTTGGTCCCAAAACGAAAAAGGCCCAAATACTGGCCCAGACGAACAGGAAAACCAGATTTGGGCCCAAATCTCTCTCCCTCTTTGTTTTATTATGCCTCCTTACTTGCTAATATTTGTCATTGATCTTAGGGTCAACAATTCAAATTCCCGAGAGACGTTCATTTTAATTTAACAATTTAACAAAATCGGTCATCTCTTAACAAAACTTAAAGAATAAGTTTGCAAAATATTTCACTTGGACGATATTTCAACATTTTTCTTTTTCTCCTTTGAAATGGTCTTAACTAATAAATTAGTTCAATTTTGCAAGTCGAGTTAAATTAAAATTAATTTAGCCAAATAATTAATTGTCGGATAATCACATTAGTGGACATTCTAGGTGCTCTTAAAACCTTCCTAGAATGTTAATATGAACCTCGAACCCCTTTACGAGTTTTCACTAGATTCCTGTTTTAGTCTTTTGAAAACAACAGTTTTCTTAAAAATTAAGTGGCGACTCTTAAACCAGTCAAATAATATTTTCCTAAATAAAACAGTATTCATTATATAATATATAACTACATGAAAAATTCTTAGCTAATAGAATATTAGTAATTTGTTGCAATATGATACCTTCTTATTTTCAAAAAATTTATTAATATACAATACTATTTAATTAAAAGTTCTAAAGTATCAGATAAAATTATATTGTCATTTAACTAAAAACTTAAAATTTTTAAAATTTAAAAAGAAACTTAAGTACATATTCAAATTTTCCAAATATTAATTATGACTTTTTAATACGTACATATCGTAGTTACTTTCTAGTGGTTATAAGAAGAATTTTGCTGAAAATTAAAATTGATTATAACTTAGAGATATTGAAACAAAAATTCGACAATTTGAAAAGAAAGTGCATTCTTGTGTCACTATACAAAAAAAATTATAAATTTTTTATATTAAAAAGATTTGAAAATGATATTTAATTCTATATAATATATAATTTCAAATTATCATAATAAAAGGTCCCTTTTTTTCTCTTTCATTTTATTTTGATTTGTTCAAATGTGTGATCAAATTTGGTTATATCTCTATCTCTCATTAATTAGTACATATATCTACCCCGTACATTTTGAAAACCAAATGAGAAATCACACATATCTGAGCATTCTTCTGCCCTACGAAGTCGGTCCCCTTTTCCCAATTTTCTTTCGTCTAAAGAGGCTCCACCATCATGGAGCTACAAATCCCACAACTAGTTACAAATTTTAGAGGAATTCAAAATTTAAACGCTAAGTAAATTGGAGTAGATTTGAGTTTTTCATGTTTGTTATTATTTGTATAATGTTTGTATATCAAATTTTTGAATATTTCTATAAGAAAATAGGAGGGTTATGCGACTGAAAACTTAAAAGAGCAACTTTCACATATAGCAAACACAAAATTCATATTTGTATGCTATAACAAAGTTTGCATAATTGCGCTCCATAGCAAACATATATATGTATAATTCGCTATACATATACAAAAAACAGTTGTATAATCTGTTTTGGTATACATATACAAAAAGACCAATTGTATAAAGTGAGAGAGGCGAGCGAGG
>NW_006239486.1:255614-260589 GCF_000226075.1 Solanum tuberosum
CATTTAATTTGAATTAATAGTTTGCTATTATATACAATTTTCCCAACTTAAAATCAATGTGTATTGTGAGAATAGTCCAACATCACTCAATCATGAGCTTAACATTATTAGGTGTTGGTGGAATGTTTTGTTATGGCCATATGGGCCTAAACTGGTTTTATTTTGGGAAAATTGTATAAAATAGCAAATTATTAATTCAAATTAAATGCTATAACCATAGTTTCATTTAATTCTAATCTGTAGCAAACACTTGTCATTCGCCTCGCTCCCCAAAAATCTCGGTCGCCACTCTCCCTGATCTCGCTCGCCACTCTCCCTTGCCTCTCTCACTTTATACAAACACAAATGTATAAATTGGGTTTGTCTTTGAAAAAAATGAGAGAAAACTGTATATACAAATACAAATACAAATACATATGTTTTCGTCATATACACTTATAATTATACAAATACAGATCTTCTCCTACTAATTCTCTTTTGCCTTTTTCTCTTTCTCGCTTTATACAAACACAAATTATACAAATTACAATGTATAATTTGTATTGTATAAAGTGTGAGAGAGAGAGAGATTTGATATACAAATATTTTATTTCTATTCAATTGTATACAAATTCAAATTTTATGCAGATATACAAACATACAGAACATATGCATATACAAATTCATAGACACATACGCCTGATTTATACAAATCGCTGCGATTTATACAAATCAGGCGCCTGCAATTTTTTTACAGATCTGTTGCTCCATAGCAAAAATAAAATTTGCTATGCAAACTATAACTATAGCATACAAATATATATGATTTTTATGTTTGCTAAACCTAAAATTTACTCTTTTATTTTCAACCTTTTTTTGATTCGGTAAGTGGTGCGTGTAATACAATCAGTTATATATAGCTAGGGGTAAATAAAGCTTTATTTATTATCCAATTTCATTTTAAATTCGTGCCACCAAATATATGAATCCATTTTCTTTATTGAAGCTTAGTTTTTTTTTTTTTAATTTTTATTGAAGCTTAGTTGATTTTTGTAAAATTCGTTTCTCTTATGATCGATGAAGCAAAAGGTTTTTTTCAATATTGAATATATGAATTATTTTATTCATAGAGTCACTACTTGGAATTGAGTCATGGTGTTCCAAGTCATGAGTTGAAACTTGAAAATGGTAAAAAATAATGTGTCTACAGATTTTTCATATGATTACTTTCTATTTTTTTTTGAAGAAAATTGGATAGACAAAAAAGGCGACTTTATAAAATTATAATAACTATATATCAATTGAGTGATCACATGAGAAATCGAAGAAAAAGTAGGAAGACATTTGCATATGAAGGGAAAATCATAGGATTCTTCATTTGTTAATTATCACTATACATAAATTTGAGATCATATTTTGCAGTTTGATTTGGATAGAAGAGTCCAAAGTGATTTTCTGTGACTTCTCCTTGCTTTTGATTTTCATCAAACATTGCAAACAAATAAGTTTCTATGATCCTTCCTGGTTTTTTTGGTGTTCCAACCCCGCTTTTTACATGATTAACCAAATTTCTATAATAAATTTGAGCATTTTCGAGAGTTGCTGAAGGGTGTCCGTTAGAAGGCCAACCAGTTTCCGATACAACAATCTCCACATTTGGTCCTCCGGCTTTCTCTATAGCAAAATATGTAGAATCCAAAAGAGCATCGAAAAGATTTTGATATCCTATCGAATTTTCACCTTGTTGGTTGAAAAGTGCATAAGAAAGTGGAATATCAACCATGTTATAAATATGGCCAAAATAAGGGTAAATATTGGCTAAGATTGGAAGGTTATTTCGCGCTAGAAATTCAATTATAGGGTTAATGAAACCCTTAAATTCTTCGCGAAAGGTACTATCTTTGGGTGGATAGGTGTTGGCTAACAACCCTGAATATGTCGCAGTTGAGACCTTGATCTTATCTTGTAACCCTGCTGCTGATAACGCGTTGTAAACATTTTTCATCACGGGAAGAACAAATTGCGAAAATTGACCATTAGATACTTCATTTCCTATAGATATATATTTGAATTTAACATCTGGGAAATGATTTTTTATATTATCTTGAACCCAACCATTAGCATTTGAAGGATTGGTTAGGGCTTCAAGATCTTGATTTGGGACATCAAGAATTATTTCAATGCTACTTCCTTTAAGAGCATTGAAGACATTTGTATCTGGATAGTATATTCTCATCTTTCTAATCCCATTAGCCTTGTATAGATTTATGACATCTTGATCTGATGGTAAATTGTTGGCAATTTTCCCATAACATACTCCAATATTAGAATATGCCCCTATAACAACAACAACATATTCAGTGTCATTTCATAAGTGGGGGTTTAGGGAGGATGTGTGCACCTACACAACCTTAATTACTCCTAACGACCTTATAAAGGTAAATAAACTGTTTTCGATAGAGTCTTGACTGAAGTAAATCATATCTAAAAACAAGAAAGAGAATGATGTCAAAACACGCTCCAATATTAGAGGGGAAAAGAAAGAGAAAATGATGTCAAAACAACAATAAAAACGTATTAAGTGTAATCCCACAAGTGAAATTTGGGGAGCATGATATGTACTATGTACGTACACAACCTTACTCTTACCTTATGAAGTTAAAAAGATTATTTCTAATAGAGTCTCGACTCATCAAGTAAACCATAACCAACAAATAAATAGCAAAAAAGATTGTTAGACAAAAACAAAGTAGTATTATATTCGTTCTTATAACAATACCATACAATAATCAAAATATATAATATGATCCGAGTAACCAGAGTTAACATAAATATAACTAGAACCTATGTGAAAACAAGAAATAAGTATACATACAGTCAATCAATAACAATTCTAAATTATGAATTTGCCTTTATCGCGTGTATGTGTAGAGAAAGAAAGAAAAGGACCTGTCATTTGGACATTGCACATCAACAACCCAATAAGTAGAAAGATAGTTGCAACCAAGTCACTTTTAGTGAACAAGTAGCACAAAGCCATTGAGAAAAAACGGAACATGTAATTTGTATATCAAAAAACCTTTTTATTGCTTCTTATATAGGAAAATATTAAATACACATTTCTTTTCTTGTTCGTTAGCGCTGTTTTTTTAAATTATAGCTACAAAATTAAAGTTGGAGAATCCAACCATACCAAGTGAGGCACTACATGGTATAATAGTGCAATTTTGTCAAAATTGAAGAAAATGTGCACAAATTCTAACCCAAAAGTGATGGAGGTATATGGAATTGTACATGGAAAAAATGGATTGCATTTAATATATTTGCATGATGAGTGTTTATTAGGTTATCATAACATGACACATGAAAATACAATTAGGTCTATTTTGATAAGAACTTACATATATTTACTCATTATTAATTTGTCTTGTTTTTTTAGTATTTTTTTTGAACTATTAATTTAAGTGATTGTGCTTATATTGGTGTATTTTAATAATTATGTGAATTTCGAGCTAATGATCAAGACAACCACCAAAAATAAGTCACGTCCGGTCTTGGGGGCAGAGCTTGTGCCAAGAGGGTTCACCCGAATCTTATTTAATGAAAATTTATACTATTTAATAAGTTCAAATTTTTGTATTCTAGACATGATTTTTAAAGAATTAATTTGAACCTTTAAATATAGTACCGTGAGTTAGGTACAATTTTTGTATGCACATATGATATTTCTATATTCACTTGAAAAGTCTTGAATTAGATGTGCCCCACATCTTCATTAGCTAAAATTGAATAGTATTTGTTATAAAATAATAATAATAAAAATACAAGACAAGAAGAGATGTTGAGAAAGAATATTTTAGAGAGGGAAAAAAATGAAGAAAGAATTAGATGTACAAATCAAAATGAATTGATGTAGTTTTCTATTTTAACCTTAAGAAAAAATGTTGTTACGAGTTTTAAGATTATTCTGTAAGCGCCTAGCTTGATAACAAGGTATATCTTCAAGAAGTTTCTACAAGACTTTTCTAAAAGCTGTTTGCATAAATTATTTTGCCATGTTATTCGCTTATATATGTCTAATCAGTCAATCATGCTACCTAGCCCCGATATTTTAGAAAACAATCTACAAGATGTTTTGTCATGTCCTGAGCCTACACCCTGGGCGGGACTGACACTCGAGAATCATTACTGGCCCCAAGCGGACCCTTGGCCTGACTTACTTACTCAACGGAAGACTTAACTTATCAAGATAAACCCAAACAAAGCATATAATGTTATAAAGAAAACATTCAACTAGCCAATAAGGCAAACTCAAGTCTCATCATAAGACAATGAAATGAAAATACTAAAGAACTAACATATGACTGTCTATGAAGCCTCTAAACAACTGAGATGGATGTCGGGACAACACCCATGACATCCTAATGAACTAATAATAATACTGAAAACAATAAAAGAGATCCTCTAGAAAGCAAGGAGGCTCACCACAAGACTCTGAGTGCTCAACTGGTTCAACGATGCGCTGGATGCTGATCCTGGTTACTTGTGTCTGTATCATTAAAAGATGCATGCCAAATGGCATCAGTACATTGAATGTACGAGTATGCGAGGGGAATGTTAAACTAGACATGAGCTTCAAAATAATCTGAAATGAACACTTACCTTGGCTTTACTCAACTCATGAATAACTTTTAATATAAAGCAATAATGTAAATGCAATATAAAGAAAAACTTTTAAAACATGGATGTCAACTCTTTGTATTTGGAAATACAATAATACTCTGTGTATATGCAAAGATACAATATAACTCTAAAATGTATATAAAAATACATATAAAATGTGTATATAAGAATATAAATACTTATGTGGGAGTTTCTCTTACCGACAACCATCACGTAAGAGCTATTGTGATGATACATCGTTTTGCCTCACGCTGCCAAGGCCTTCCTATACCTTGCCGAGAGTATAGAACCTGAACTACTAAGTGGATCCACT
>NW_006239486.1:260661-260940 GCF_000226075.1 Solanum tuberosum
GCTACATAGTTTATGGGGGCTGTGAGTTGTCTGAACTCTCCCTCATATCGGTGCTCATTACTACTCCCAAAATATGATACTAGCTCTTATGTTTAAAAACATACTTTTTTCTTTGATTTGAAATAATTGCTCAAAACCTTAGCTCAAAGGCTACCTTGGAAATCAATGTTACCCCTCTTGCTTAATTGTGAAAGCGTTTACTCTTTATTGAAAACTAGCTCAAAGGCTCTTTGGAAATCAAGGTTTCCTTTCTTGTTTAAATGTGAAAATATTTTAAAC
>NW_006239486.1:264018-273876 GCF_000226075.1 Solanum tuberosum
CAAAGTAGACCCTCGAAAAAGGTTTCACTTGGAAATTTCGGATTTTGATACGGTTGCTCTAAAATTTGGGTTAGACCCATTTCCCACTCAATTTGACCCCCTAAACAAGAATATGAAGTCGGATTTTCGAAAAACGAAACGGATCTTTTTATATACAGCTAAACAAGTTTCCGGTAACTTCCGAAGCACATTTTTAAGAACTTTTTGGGTCAAATTCAAATATAATCATTTCATTAAGTTCTCGACTCCAAACTCACATGTGAGGCTCTAGTTTCACTCTATCATTTTCTGGGTCGTTACACTAGGACCCCACCCAAGTGCTCCCCGACTTTTCTTCTTCGTTTTTCATCTCTAAACCCTCTAATTTCACTTGGTTCTTTCTCCAAACACTTAGAATCGATTATATGTTCGAGGTATGAAAGATTCTACTCGAAATCACACCCAAAAACATAAATCAGACTCAAGAAACTTCAACAACACAAACCCACAAGAATTCAAACAAATTTCATCAAGAACTCATAGGATTTACTTTCAAATCAAATGAACTTCACTGAATTGAATCATGATTGGCGCATGAGTGAACTAACCCAACCCTTTGTGATCTCACATACCTCGTAGGATTGAATCCTTGGCGAAATCCGCAGTCAAACTTGAATGTTCTTGACGAATCTGACCTTTTCTCCTTTCTCCAAACCCTAGGGTGAACTTCAACTTTTCTAAACTGATCTAATTCTGATTTGACCCCAATTAAACTCCTAAAAATGGATTAAAATAATTGGGAAAGGAAAAGACTAAAATACCCCACCAAAATCCGGTTTAGATTTTCCTTAATTAATTGAACAACCCAACTTCAAATGGGCATATCTCACTCATATGAACTCGGAATCGTGCAAACTTGGCGGCGTTGGAAAAATTATTCCAAGATATTTCCTATGATATCTATACACATAACTCATCCTGATCCAGGTGTTATGGTCATTTGAAGTTGACCAAAAATTCAACTAACATACTGTAACACCCAGAATTTTTTTTTGAGCTAAGACTCGAACCATCATTCATAGTGAGTAAGTTTTTACCAAGGAATTAAAATTTCTTAAGTGTTAAGTTCACTAGATGTAGTACCTTGAGTTCGAAAAAGAATTTAATTGGAAATAGCAAATATCTGAAATTTTGCAAGTTAAGCTAAGTATGAGTTTTAGGTTGACTTCAAATGACTATAACGCCTAGCTCAAGATGAGTTAGGTGTGATACCAGATACCTTAGGGAAGGCCTTTGGATTATCTTTCCAACACCACCGAGTTTGCTCAGTTTCGAGTTCGTATGAGTGAGATATGGACTTTTGAAGTTAGGTTGTCCAGTTAAGGAAGGTTAGCCGAAAATGGTAAGGGGTATTTTGGTCTTTTCCTTACCAAATCAGGTTTAATTCATTTTTAGTAAGGTTTTAAGGGTCTAATCCTATTAGGTTTAGTTTTATAATCCTAAAATTAGCCTAGGGTTTTAGTTGAGAGTTCAAGAAGAGAAAAGTAGAAGAGAGAATAGGAGAAAAAAGAAAGGATAGAAGCGTTCGTCGAAATTCTTGAGAGTTGTTGCGGATTGTTACCATGGGTTTGATCCCAAAGAGGTATGTAAGCTTCCATAGTGTTGGGTTTGTTCACCCACACGCCAAACATGTTATTTTCAGCGCAAATTTCATTCTTGAAGTTGAAAGATTTGAATTCTTGATAGGTGTTCTTGAAAATCTTTCTAAATCTTGTTGTGTTGGGTTTTGATGATTTCTTGAGATTAATGTGAGTATTCTAGTAACTTGTTTCAAGACTCGAGCAAGTGAGTATGAGAGTGAGGAGAATGTATTCATGAGTCTACTTCGTCACATTCTAGGCGAATTAGGGTGAGAAAACGAGCAAAGAATTTTATCGAATTTTCTGGATTGGGGCCTGGCGCGATGCGCCAGCTAGAGTGCCACAAACCCTCCTATGAAGTTTAGGGGCTGGCGCCCCGCGCTACCCATAGCGCCAGGGTCGCCTGCCCCATCCAGTTTGTCGTTGGTTGCCTCGTTTGAGTTCGTTTAAAGTGCACCTTCACTCCTTTTCGATTCTATCTACTTTAAGCTACTTCTAAACACCAAAAATCATTCCTAACATGATCATAACCTTGAATTCATAATTCAAATTCAAGGTAGAGTTAAGAGTTAAGTTTTGGGAATTCTTTCAATCATTCTAAGAAAGTCCCTTTGAGTTAGTTTGAGTTGGGTTATTCATGTCCATAATTCCGCATGAACCTTCCGAGTTGAGCATTTTTTTTGAAGTGAATAGTCTTATTGAAGTTCTTGAGTTCCAAGTATTGAGTTCTATCTATAGTTATTGAAAACCTTGCATTGAGTCGTTCACATCCATAATTCGGCATGAACCATATTTTAAGAAGTCTTTTACAAACGTTTTAACTTTGTTTTAAGACTTAAGTTTTGAGTTAAGCAAAGAGTAAAGAGTAAAGAGTTGAGTTCAGTTCTTCAAAAAGTATATCGGGACTATGTATTCCCAAAGAGTAAATGTTTTCACATTTAAACAAGAAGGGAAACTGAGATTTCAAAAGAGCCTTTGAGCTAGTTTTTCAGTAAAGAGGAAACATCGATTCCAAGGGAGCTTTTTAGATAAGTTTTGAGTAATTATCTCAAACCAAAGAAAGAAATATGTTTTTAAAACATAAAGAGCTAGTATATTTTGGGAGTAGTATTGAGCATCGATGTGGGGATGCGAGTTTCATATTAACTCAAGTCTCCATGAAAACTATGTAGCCATCATGGGTAGAAAAGTGTCATACTTTTTAGATGAATCCTTTTCACATAGACTAGTGGATCTACTAAGTTAAGTTAAGGTCCTATATTGATGGCAAGGTATATGATGGTCCTTGGCAGTGTGAGGTAAAATGTTGTATCATCACTATAGCTCTTAAGTGATGGTTGTCGGTTAGAGAAACTCCCACATCAGTATTTACATGGTTCCTCAAGGGGTTCTGCTTAGTATGAATGGGGGGTATGAGACTTCATTTATGCATTGCACAAGTAGACTTTTAAGAGGGAGCATAGTATGTCTTTTATGATATTATGATTATGAGTTAACATCATGTTTTAAATAGTTTTCCTTTTTCTTATATTGCACTTTTTTTAAACTACTTTATATCGAAATGAGTTCAGTTATGTTAGAGTTGAGTTGAGCCAGGTAAGTTCTTCAGATTCTTTCAAGCCTATGTTTCCTTTTATCAAAGTTCAAGCTTATGTTTATGCTTTAGAATTCCTCTTACATGCTCGTACATTCCACGTACTGAGCCATTTGGCCTCCATCTTCTCATAATGCAGACACAGGTATTCAGGATCATTAACAGGAGCTTCGTTGATACATCCGAGAGTTCGAGTTAGCTATGGTGAGCCTCTTTGCTTCCGGAGGATTTCATTTACCTTTAGTTATATCAATTGTTAGGATGTCGTGGTCTTGTCCCGAACTTCCATCTTTATCAGTTAGAGGCTTCATAGATAGTCAGTATAATTAAGAAGTTTGTATTATTCATTTATTTATTAAAGGTTATAAAGACTTAAGTTGCCTATTTTATGGCGAGTTGAATAATTTATTTTATTCAGAGTTTTCTTTTGAGTTAAAGCTTTCTATTTAAGTTTCATGCATATTTATTCAATTTTAAGCTTTGTATTCTTGAGTTAGTCTTCTGCTTGAAGTCAGCCAGGATGAGGGTTCGCTTGGGGACCAGCAATGGTTCTCGAGTGCCGGCAACGTCCAGGGTGTAGGCTCGGGTCGTGACACATACTTAACATATTTTCCAGATTTTTATATTCTTTCCGAAAATGACTTTTTCCAATTCTTAACTTATTCCTAGTTATTTCAATTTGCGAGATGTTACAATATCTTCCCCTTGGGAACATTCGTCTTCGAATGAGCTTTCTCTTAGTAGGCTAAGGGTGTAACATGTAACATTCAGCTCAAATACCCAACAAGCAATGCAATTACAACATGCTAACTTATAAATCAAAGAGTACTAAGAAGAGAATTAGTACCTTGGTCTGGAATTTCTCCGGTTTCAAAGAGATGTGGATATATCTTCTTCATATCTTCCTGAGCTTCCCAAGTAGCTTCTTCAACAATTTGGTTCCTCCAAAGGACTTTGATTGATGCTACTTCCTTAGTCCTCAACTTGTGAACTTGGCGATCTAGAATCTGAACTGGAATCTCTTCATAAGATAAGCTATCATTGATTTCAATATCTTCAGTTGGTATGATCAATGAAGGATCTCCCATGCATTTCTTCAACATGGAAATGTGAAATATTGGATGAACCACCGCTAACTCATGTGGTAGCTCCAACTCATAAGCTACATTACCAATCCTTTTGGATATTCTGTAAGTACCAATATACCGGGGACTAAGCTTCCCCTCTTACCAAATCTCATAACACCCTTCATGGGTGAAACTTTCAAGTATACCCAATCATCTATTTCAAACTCTAACTCCCTTCTCCTAACATTGGTGTAGGATTTTTGACAACTCTGCACTTTTTTCAACATTTTTTGAATAACTTTCACCTTCTCCATAGCTTGATGAACTAAGTATGGTCCTATCAACCCAGCTTCACCAACTTCAAACCATCTAATAAGAGATCTGCATCTTCTCCCATAAAGAGCTTCATAAAGAGCCATCTGGATGCTAGAGTGGTAAATGTTGTTGTAAGCGAACTCAATGAGAGGTAGGTGATCATCCCAATTACCTTTGAAATCAATCACACAGGGCCTCAACATATCTTCTAAAGTCTGAATAGTGCGCTCTGCTTGACCATATGTCTGAGGATGAAAAACAGTACTTAAGTTCACCTTTGAACCCAAGCCTTTCTGGAATGACTTCCAAAACTGTGCAGTAAATTGCACACCACTATCTGAAATAAAAGAGATCAGGACTCCATAAAGTCTAACTACTTCTTGAAGATATAACTTGGCATAGTCCTCTGCTGAAGGAATAGTCTTTGCCGACAAAAAATGGGCTGATTTTGTCATTCTATCGACAATCACCCAAATAGAATCGTGTTGCCTACGAGACCTTGGTAAACCTGTGATAAAGTCCATATTTATCATCTCCCACTTCCATTCTAGAAGTTCTATATTCTGAGCCAAACCACCAGGCCTTTGATTCTCTACCTTAACTTGTTGGCAATTCGGACACTTAGTAACAAATTCTGCAATGCCTTCTTCATACTACTCCACCAATACACTTCTCTCAAGTCACGATACATCTTTGTGGAACCCGGATGAATGGAATATCTGGAGCTATGAGCTTCCTCCATGATCCTCTCTTGGAGTTTATCCACCCTTGTACACACAATCTGCCTTGATACCTCAATACACCATCTCCCCCTTGTTCAAAAGCCATAACATTCTACTTATGAACATTTGCCTTCAATTCAAGCAAAATTGGGTCTTGGTCTTGTTTCTCTTTAACTTCAGACACTAGAGATGATTCAGCCCCATTCATCACCACTACTCCTCCCTTCTGTGGAATCCATTAGTCAGACTCCTAAGCGTGCAAATCTATGCACATCTCTTGCTAGCTCTTTCTTATCTTCATCAAAATGGGAGGTACTACCTATAGACGACCTGCTCAAGGCATCAACAACAACATTAGGTGATAAAGAATACTCATGTCATAATCCTTGAGTAATTCTAACCACCTCCTTTGTCTGAGGTTAAGCTCTTTTTGAGTAAACACATACTGAAGGCTCTTACGATCGGTGAACACATCCACTTGCACACTATAAGGATAATGGCGCCATATTTTCAAAGCAGAAACTACGACAGCCAATTCTAGATCATGGGTTGGGTAGTTCCTCTCATGAACTTTCAACTGTCTGGAGGCATAAGCTATAACTTTGCCATTCTGCATTAATACATAACCCAAACCAACTCTAGACGCATCACAATAGACAACAAAGTCTTGTGTACCTTCTGGTAAGGTCAAAACTGGGGTAGTAGTCAATTTCTTTTTCAATTCCTGAAAGTTTTTCTCACAAGCTTCAGACCATTGAAATTTCACTGTTTTCTGAGTCAACTTGGTCAAAGGGGATGAAATAGATGAGAACCCTTCTACGAACCTTCTATAATATCCAGCCAACCCTAAGAAACTCCTAATAACAGTTGGAGATGTGGGTCTAGGCCAATTTTGTACTGCTTCTAATTTTTGGGTATCAACTTTAATTCCCTCTCCGTACACAATATGGCCTAAGAATGCCACAGATTCAAGCCAAAACTCACACTTTGAGAACTTGGCATATAATTCTCTATCCTTTAAAGTTTGGAGAACTATTCTGAGATGACTAGCATGATCTTCTTCATTCCTTGAATATATTAGTATGTGATCAATGAATACAATAACAAACATATCTAAATAAGGTTTGAATACTCTATTCATAAGGTCCATGAATGTTGTAGGCGCATTGGTCAAACCAAAGGACATGACCAGAAACTCATAATGACCATAACGGGTCCTGAAAGTTGTCTTTGGAATATCACATTCCCGCACTCTTAACTGATAGTATCCAGATCTGAGGTCTATCTTAGAGAAACAGGTGGCACCCTGAAGTTGATCGAAAAGATCATCAATTCTTGGGAGAGGATACTTATTCTTGATGGTAACCTTGTTCAATTGGTGGTAATCTATACACATCCTAAGGGAACCATCTTTCTTTCTCACAAATAAGACCGGAGCGCCCCAAGGTGAGACACTTGGTCGAATAAAGCCCTTATCTAGGAGTTCTTTCAACTGCTCATTCAAATCTTTTAACTTTGCTAGTGCCATTCTATACGGAGGAATATATATAGGACGAGTATTTGGAAGAGTGTCTATACCGAAGTCTATTTCTCTCTCAGGAGGGACTCCGAGAAGATCATCATGAAAGACTTCTGGAAACTTTTTACTACTGGAACTGACTGAATAAGAGGTATCTCAACACTAGAGTCATTAACTTGGACTAAGTGATAGGCACACCCCTTAGAAACTATCTTCCTTGCCTTAAGGTACGAAATGAAATGACTTTTAGGCACTGTTGAACTACTTTTCCACTCTAAGAGTGACTCATTTGGAAACTCAAACTTGACAACTCAAGTTCTACAATCAACTGATGCATAACATGCATGAATCCAATCTATACCAAGAATGACATCAAAATCTAGCATGTCTAACTCAACTAAATCAGCCATGGTACTCTTGTGATTGACGAAAATGGGATAATCACGATAGACTCTTTCTGCTAGAATAGACTCACCAACAGGTGTAGAAATACTGAGCGGTTCACTAAGTTGCTCAGGAATAACATCAAAATTCATCGCAACATACAGAGTTACAAAGGATAAACTCGCTCCTGGGTCTAGCAAAGCATAAACATTAAAGTTAAAGACTTGGATCATATCAGTAACAACATATGGAGAATCCTCTTGATCTTGGCGACTTGTGATAGCATATACGCGGTTTGTTCCTCTTCCAGTACCAAAAGTAGCCCCTGTAGGTGCAGCTTTGTCTGGTGGAGCAACTGAAGAAGACTGGGCTCTATTACCCCCATTACCATTACCATGTTTGTTCTTTGGACATTCTCGCATGAAATGACTGTTCTGGCCACACTTAAAGAAACCAGTGGAGCCTTCACGACATGTACATGAGTGGTTCCTACCATACTTAGCGCATGCAGGAGGCTTGCTACCCCCTTGAGCCATACTACCCTGAGAATAGACAGGTTTGGCTCTGTAATTTTGACTATTGTACTCACTTTGTTTTTTGGTGCAGGTGCACTAACAGATGATGGAGCAAGTCCTTCTGGTTATGTTGGAAGGATGCCCGAGTGGCATTACTTTTATGGTGCTCGGACTCATTCGCTGTCTTAGCTCTTTTATTCTTAAACTTCTCTCTATCCCTCAACTTCTCTTCCTCAACCTGCTGCACATAGACCATCAACCTTGCTATATCCATGTCACTTATTAGTATTGCGGCCTTACCTTCCTTACTCGACAGACGAGACAGCCCAACAACAAATAAACTCATTTTACTCCTCATGTCAGCAACCATCTCCGGAGCATACCGAGAAAGTTGTGTGAACCTCAGACTATACTCATGAACGCTCAAAGAATCCTGCTTAAGTGTGAGGAACTCTCGTACCTTAGCCTCTTTCGATTCTTGGGGGAAGAAACGCCCCAAGAAGGCCTCATCAAAGCATGCCCAACTTGTAGGTGGATCCTCAGCTCGATTCTTCTTCCATTGATTGGACCATATCCTAGCGACACCCTTCATTTGGTATGCAGCTAGTTGCACCCTCTCAGTATCAACAACATGCAGGCTTTTGAAATTTTTCTGAAGTTCTTCAACAAAATTCTCTGGATTCTCAATAACACTAGAACCTGTGAAGCTTGGATGATTCATCTTTAAGAACTCGCGGATCCTCGAAGTATTCGCCACTTCATGACGATTCCCTCTCTGTTGTCCAGCCTGATTGGTCACAACTTGGCTCAACATCCGGATAGCCTCACGGAACTCAACATTGATGACCTCTTCTTGGGGTTGCACTTATGGTGCATTAGGTACCCCTTGTTCCTGTGGCTCAACATTCATTCTAGTCGGACGACCTCAGACATATTTTTGTGGAGGCATGATCTGAAAGACACGTGCAAGCACGAGTTAGAAGAAACTTTTTTAGTGATCAAACTCAAACGCACGAAATGAGTGTGAAAGAAGTGAAGGAAGTTTCCTAAATGTTGCAGCCTCCAAATTATAGATGTGGCGCACTTCACACCGATAACTAGGAATTTACAGACACGGCTTCATAGACTCCATATGACTCTCGAACTCTGTGCTCTAATACCAAGTTTGTCACGCTCCGAGCCTACACCCTGGGAGAGACTGACACTCGAGAACCATTATTGGCCCCAAGAAGACCCTTAGCCTGATTTACTTACTCAGCGGAAGACTTAACTTATCAAGATAAACCCAAACAAAACGTAAAATGTTATAAAGAAAACATTTAACTAGACAATAAGGAAAACTCAAGTTTTATCATAAGATAATGAAATGAAAAGACTAAAGAACTAACATCTGACTATATATGAAGCCTCTAAACAACTGAGATGGATGTCGGGACAAGACCTACAATATCCTAATGAACTAATAATAATACTGAAAGAAATAAAAGGGATCCTACGGAAAGCAAGGAGGCTCACCACAAGACTCTGAGTGCTCAACTGAATCAACGATGCGCTGGATGTTGATCCTTATTACCTGTGTCTTCATCATTAGAAGATGCAGGCCAAATGACATCAGTACATTGAATGTACGAGTATGCGATGTGAAATCTAAAACAAGACATAAGCTTGAAAGGAACTGAAGAACTTACTTGGCTCAACTCAACTGAACTGAACTCATTTCAATATAAAACAGTAATGTAAATGCAAATATAAAGAAAAACTTTTAAAACATGGATGTTAACTGTTTTTATTTAGAAATACAATAATACTCTGTGTGTATGCAAAGATACAATATAGCTTTGAAATGTATATAAAAATACATATAAACTATGTATATAAGAATACAAATACTTCTGTGGGAGTTTCTCTAATCGACAACCATCACGTAAGAGCTATTGTGATGATACAACA
This sequence comes from Solanum tuberosum, assembly GCF_000226075.1. Lineage (NCBI taxonomy): Eukaryota > Viridiplantae > Streptophyta > Magnoliopsida > Solanales > Solanaceae > Solanum > Solanum tuberosum. The sequence goes on from NW_006239486.1 coordinate 273,704, forward strand.
TTTTGGCTCACGCTGCCAGGGTCGTCCTATACCTTGATGAGGGTATAGAACCTGACTACTATGTGGATCCACTAGTCTATGCTAAAAAGCACTAAAAAAATCATCTAAAATGTATGAGCCTTTTCTACCCATGGTGGCTACATGGTTTATGGGGGTTGTGAGTTGTCTGAACT
>NW_006239486.1:274244-296342 GCF_000226075.1 Solanum tuberosum
TGTTTAGATGTACTTTAGAGTGTTGGAATCAACTAGAAAACATAGGTACGTTGCTAAGGAACTAGTACGGAAAGATGGGGAAGAAATGGGAAAAACTGGCGTCCTTGGCGCTCTGAGAGGCGCAGGGCGCCAACCCTTGAAATTCAGAGAGTGACTTGGGGTGCTCTGGCTGGCGCGGAGCCCTAGAGGTCAAAATTCAGAGGCCTCTTCTTAGGATTCTGAGAGGGGCGGCACCCCAGGACCCTACCCAGGTGCTCCCCAACTTTTCTTCTTCGTTTTTCATCTCTAAACTCTCTAATTTCACTTGGTTCATTCCCCAAACACTTAGAATCGATTACATGTTCAAAGTATGAAAGATTCTACTCGAAATCACACCCAAAAACATGAATCGAACTCAAGAAATTTCAACAACACAAACCTACAAGAATTCAAACGAATTTCATCAAGAACTCATAGAATTTACTTTCAAATCAAATAAACTTCGCTGAATTGAATCATGATTGGCGTGTGGGTGAACTAACCCAACGCTATGTGATTACACATACCTCGTAGGATTGAATCCTTGGCGAAATCCACAATCAAACTTGAACGTTCTTGACGGATCTTGCCTTTTCTCCTTTCTCCAAGCCTTAGCATGAACTTCAACTTTTCTAAACTGATCTAATTCTGATTTGACCCCAATTAAACTCCTAAAAAAGGGTTAAAATAATTGGGAAAGGAAAAGACTAAAATACCCCTCCAAAATCCGGTTTAGACTTTCCTTAATTGAACAGCCCAACTTTAAATGGGCATATCTTACTCATACGAACTTGGAATCGCGTAAACTCGGCGGCATTGAAAAGATTATTCCAAGATCTTTCCTACGATAACTGGAAACACACCTAACTCATCTTGATCCAGGAGTTATGGTCGTTTGAAGTTGACCAAAAATTCAACTTAACATATTTAACATATTTTCCAGATTTTTATATTATTTCCAAAAATGACTATTTCCAATTCTTAACTTCTTCCTAGTTATTTCAATTTGCGAGATGTTACATGTTTTCACGACGCTGTCAATATAAACTACTTGCCTTAACTGCAATATTTCTTAGAAGGGAAAAGGGTCAAATATGCCCCTAAACTTTTCGAAAAGGTCTAGATATACCCCTCGTTTAAAGTTTGGCTCACTCATGCCCTTGCCGTCCAACTTTTGGTCTAGATATGCCCTTATGGCGTTAGTTGGCCTGCTGGAAATTGCCAAGTCATCTTTAAATGCCAAATGGAATTGCCACGTCATTTACATTACCATGTGGCATTTATATTAAAAAGGAAAGGGGTCGCTTATGCCCCTAAACTATCTGACCCACTTTTAAAACACCTATCCGACCCATAAATCACCCCTCTTTTAAATAACCTATCCAACCCGTTTTCAACAATTTTGTTTAAGTTTTATTTTTTTCGGTAAATCCCGAAAATGAGTAATTGATTAATAAAAAATAGGAAAAATATGGAAAAAAACATAAAATTAATGCCAAAAATTTACAAATAAATATAGTAACCTTAAATTCAACAATTACAATAATTTTTTTTATTTTTTGGTAAATCCCAAAAATGAGTAATCGATTTATAAAAAATATAAAAAGTATGAAAAAAAAATATAAAATTAATGCCAAAAATTTACAAATAAATATAGTAACCTTAAATTCAACAATTTCAACAATTTTTTAAAATTTTTAATTTTTTTCGGCAAATCCCAACAATGAGTAATTTATTAATAATAAAAATTAAAAAAAATTGTTGAAATTTTTGAATTTAAGGTTACTATATTTATTTGTGAATTTTTGGCGTAAATTGTTTATATATTTTTTTCATATTTTCCCTTTTTTATTAATAAATTACTCATTTTCGGGATTTGTCAAAAAAAAATAAAAATTTAAAAAAATTGTTGAAAATTGTTGAATTTAAGGTTACTATATTTATTTGTAAATTTTTGGCGTTAATTTTATATCTTTTTCATACTTTTCATATTTTTTATTAATCAATTACTTATTTTCGGGATTTACCAAAAAAATAAAAAAAATTATTGTAATTGTTGAATTTAAGGTTACTATATTTATTTGTAAATTTTTGGCGTTAATTTTATATTTTTTTCATATTTTCCTTTTTTTATTAATCAATTACTCATTTTCGGGATTTACCGAAAAAAATAAAAATTAAACAAAATTGTTGAAAACGGGTCGGATAGGTTATTTAAAAGAGGGGTGATTTATGGGTCGGATAAGTGTTTTAAAAGTGGGTCAGATAGTTTAGGGGCATAAGCGACCCCTTTCCCTTTTAATATAAATGCCACGTGGTAATGTAAATGACGTGGCAATTCCATTTGGCATTTAAAGATGACTTGGCAATTTCCAGCAGGCCAACTACCGCCATAAGGGCATATCTAGACCAAAAAGTTGGACGGCGAGGGCATGAGTGAGCCAAACTTTAAACGGGGGGTATATCTAGTCCTTTTCGAAAAGTTTAGGGGCATATTTGACCCTTTTCCCTTCTTAGAAAGTTACCATAGGACTTTCTAATTGCAAGCTATACTTGCTCGAGTCATACTTGATTGCAAGCTTATTAAAAAAAATCGGAGTAGTATTAAATGAACATCCACAATTCTATATGTCTAATCAGTCAATCACGCTACCTAACAAGCCCCACTATTTTATTATCATAAATTGATAGGGCAAAAAATATGACTTTTCTTAGATGAGCCAAGTAAATATGGTGTTTTTTTCAAGTTCATCGTATCGTGATTGGTATTGTCTTCATTAATGGGGTTGTGTGGAATACTTATTTTTCCAAAAATAATAGATAAAAAGAAAATTGGAAACGAAATTAAAAGATGGAGAGTTGAAACCTCATCAATACGACGAAGGTTTAGATAGTTAACCAACTGATTTATTAAGATTTATAACTATTATGATAAAACATAGCGGTGGTTTCAATTAGATTTGATATTAGTTTATTTTTTATCTTACCCATAGTTAGGTGTTTGACCCAACTTACTATTATTAGCAAAAGATATAGAGATTGAGATAAGGCGTAACTATCCCTAGACTATTATCAAAATCCTTGAGATGCATCTTAACTAAACTAAGGTCCTATTACCCCCAAATTCATTTTTTTTTTGGTAATTTTATACAGCTCTTAGCTTACGTGGCACACTTCGTGACTCCACGTAGTTGAGGCTCGTGAGAGAACAAAAAAATGTTTTTTTTTGGGGGGGGGGGGGGAGGGGTAATAGGACCTTAGTTTAGTTAAACTGTGTTTCTGGATTTCGGTTCTAGTGTAAGGGGTACTTATGCCTTTATCTCAGATTTGATGAAGACGAAAAATGAATAAGAAAGTAAGAAAGGAAGAAATATATAATAAACAAGAATAATTAATTTTAAAAATGATTTTACCTGACTTAAAATTAAATTAATCGAACTTCAATACAAATATCGAATGTCGTACATGAAAAACACAGTACTACTAGATTTGAACTTTCTACATAATTTTAATATTTTCTTCATATGGACAAATATTACATTGTTATATACTTAATAAATATTTCATGAAGTTCTTCACAGGGCATGGCTTGGTATTCTATACAAAATTATACTTTTAATTAACATTTTCTTCCTTGCCCTCTTCTTCTTGTCTACTTTCTCCGTGTTAAATTATGTGATGGTATTTAACGGAATATACAATTTGATAATATATATATTTTTTAAAAAACTTTGTGGTCAAAATAAGATTGCAGAGGGGAACCGATTCAAATTTATGTCAGAGCGTTCAACTACGCACATGTTTTTTAACCTAAAAAGCTATATGATAAAATTGCTTGGGTGATCTTTTGGAGATGTTGGGAGTCTAGAGGTGTGTTGATGGCTTACATTAAGGTTATTAAAGATATGTATGATGGAGACAAAACCTGAGTTAGGACAGTGGGAGAAAACTCAAAATATTTCTTGATATCGTGATGAGATTGCACCATGGATTAACCCTTATTCATTTATATATGCCTAAGTGATGAATATATTGGCATGATATATTAAATGAGAGGTGTTGTGATGTATGTTATTTGTAGATGACATAGTATTGATTGACGAGTTGTGTAGTGGAGTTAACGATAAATTGAAAGTTTGGAGAGCGCCCATGGAGTCTAAAGGTCTCGGGTTAAGCAAGACTAAGATAGAGCACCCGGAGTGCAAGTTTGGTAACGTGCAGGGCCGTCTTAACCCCTAGGCCACTAAAGCCATCGCCTGGGGCCCCATATATTTTGGGGCCCCTATTTTTAAAAACAATTACTTATATATGTTATTTAAAAATAATTATTATATGTACTATGAGTGTTATGATTTCTACTAAGGAAATTGCATATGAGATGAAAATAAACTGAATTTCGTAAGAAACAATTTGATGAAAATGTGGATAGCGAAATCACAAAGTCCCTTGAAGAACCTTTTAGAATTGATTGTTTTATATATGTAGAGTAGATCAAACTATTTTTTTCACTTCAAAATAGATTTGAACCAATTGAAACATATGGAAATATTTTTATTTCTTATTTAGTGGTAAAATATTGAGATCACTAGATGATGAGAATTAAATTTTTTTTGTCTTAACCTTGAACTTTCTTTATCATGTGATAGTTATTATGATATTAATGGTTTAGATTCATTTTTTGGATTAAAAGTGTTAAGGGAAATAATACAAGTAGAAGATAATGATCTAATTAAAATTCTCAATCAAATAAAAAGACTTGATTCTTTTCCAAATACTCATATTGCTTATATAATAATGTTAACAGTTCCTGTAACTATTGCCTCAGCCGAAAGAAGTTTTTTGCGAAATTAAAATTGATTAAATCTTCTTTAAGATCAACAATGTCTAAAGAGAGATTGAATGAATTAGCTATATCATCATTTGAAAAGAAATTATTAAAACAAATTGATTATAATACAATACCTAATGACTTCACATCTAAAATAACTAGAAAAGTAGATATTAAATAAAAGTATATATGATGAATTTTTTTTTAGGGCCCCTCTCTGAAGTTTCGCTTTAGGCCCCAATGTTGTTGAGTTGGCCCTGGTAACGTGAGGCATGAGGTAGAGGTGGAAGTAAAGATCAATACACTAGTAATATACCCAAGAGAGAATTGCAAGTGTCTTAAGTCTACAATTTAAGTAAAATGGACAATTGACGACGATATTGCACACCGTATTGGAGCGGTCTAGGATATTAACGTGTGATACGAATGTATCGCCATTGATTAAAAGATAAGTTTTATAGAGACGTGGTGGTTAGACCAACGCTATTATATGAGGTTGAGTGCTGGCCAATCAAGAATGTCCACGTTCAAAATTAAAGACGAGGCTAACATATACGAGGGTTCAGATGGATGAGTGGACATAAATACTAACAGAGATATGATTAAGAACAATGTTATACAAGCCGGAATAAGGTGAGAGTGATTTCCGTGATGGAGTAGATAATGGAAGTGAGGCATGAGATGATTCAGACAAATGAAGACTAGGAGTGGGGTTGTAATAGTGAAAAGGTGTGAGAGGTTGACTATAGTAGAAGTCTATTTGAAACAACTTATTTATTTTGCAAAAATAGAGATAAAATATGCATACATATATTGTCGTTTAAGTTAAAGCTCATTTAGGAACCAAAGGAAAGAAAACAAGACTTGTTCCTAACATGAGGCAAATTAAGTTACTCAACTTCACATTGTAATATTAAATGAAATCAACCAATTTTTAATTTCCATCACCTACCACTAGATTTGAACTTTCTTCATCTCCACTTGGACTTGGTTATTTTACTTGACAAAATTTTACTATTCATCAAACTTCTTCTTAGGGCAACTTGACTTGGCTTTTTTCCGCACTACTTTTCTTGGTCTTCTTCTTCTTATTGCCTATATAAGAAGCAATTTTATGTTTCCTTAACACACAATTTCACCTCTAACTATTTCTTACTGATCTTCTCAATTCCAATTTTTCTATGGCTTTTCTAAGTTCTCTTGTAGCTTCCCTTTTACTTGTTGGGCTGCTAATCCAAATTACAGGTCACTCTCTTACATATACAACTTTCGTATAGCCAGAAAAATTCAAGATTTAAATTCTATTAGATCAATCTTTAAGATTTTTTGTATTGAACTCGTTATATTTAGAATTTTGGGTTCTGAGCTACTATTTGTTTCAATTTTAGTAAAGTTTTATGCATATATTTATGATCGCGTTAGAAGTACTGAATTCAAATGAATTATACCATTGCTTGTCTCATGTATGCATATTTACTTATAAATGTCCTATTAAATAACACTACATATATATTTTTTGTTCTAGGAGGGTGGAGTAGGCCCTATTGATAAGGACATTAAAAAATAGGTTTAATAGTCTAACGCAATTGTGACATCTACAAATAAGTTATTTATGGATATGTTAACCAACCATTAGAGTATTTTTAGTGTTTTATATTGTGTATAATGGTCAGTACTAATGATTCACATTATCGACATCAACTTGTATTCATTGAGGCGTTATTATTATTATTATTTTGATGTTCTTTTTTTTGTCATAATGTAGGAGCGCAGCCTATCGGAGTATGCTATGGAAAAATTGCCAATTCATAAAATTATATAATGCTAATAACATCAAGAAAATGAGAATTTACTATCCAGATGCAAATGTCTTTAATGCTCTCAAAGGAAGTAACATTGAAATAATTCTTGATGTCCCAAATCAAGATCTTGAAGCCCTAACCAATCCTTCAAATGCCAATGGTTGGGTTCAAGATAATATAAGAAATCATTTTCCCGATGTTAAATTTAAATATATTGCCGTTGGAAATGAAGTTGATCCTGGTAGAGATAGTGGTAAATATGCACAATTTGTTGGCCCAGCAATGGAAAATATTTACAACGCGTTATCATCAGCAGGATTGCAAAATCAAATTAAGGTCTCAATCGCGACATATTCAGGGCTCTTAACCAACACCTACCCACCTAGAGATAGCATTTTTCGCGAAGAATATAAAAGTTTCATTAATCCTATAATTGGATTTCTATCAAGACATAATCTTCCACTTTTAGCCAATATTTACCCTTATTTTGCCCATGCTGATGATAATGTTCCTCTTTCTTATGCACTTTTCAATCAACAAGGGAGAAATGATGCAGGATATCAAAATCTTTTCGATGCCCTTGTGGATTCAATGTATTTTGCTACGGAGAAACTTGGAGGACAAAATATTGAGATTGTTGTATCGGAAAGTGGTTGGCCTTCTGAGGGACACCCTTCAGCAACTCTGGAAAACGCGAGGACTTATTATACGAATTTGATTAATCACGTGAAAGGAGGGACTGGAACACCAAAGAAACCTGGAAAGACCATAGAAACTTATTTATTCGCCATGTTTGACGAAAATAGAAAGGATGGTAAACCAAGTGAGCAACATTTTGGACTCTTTTATCCTGATAAGAGGCCAAAGTATCAACTCAATTTCAATTAATGATACCATGTCTAATTAATAGTACTATATAGTTGTTTTTTATATGAATATATATAATAAGGAGAAATTTGCGTGTCTTTCTCCTCAATAAATGATACGTAGTACATTATTTAACTATAATATGTAGTGAGAAAATGTATGGCTTCTTGTGGTTTCCTTGATATCAATATAAATGTTATTATTTTATAGGCGGAATGATCTGGAGACCTTTGTATTTGACTTCATTTTTCAGTTGAACCCTCTAACTCATCACTTTGCCAAATGAACACTTAAACTCGACGAAACTCTATTTTTTAAAACTTTTCTGACCATTGACCGAGCTTATATGACGTTAAAATAATTGAATTGGGACAAGTGTGTGACTGCACGCATTTTGAAGCAAGTAAATGAAGTATTTTTATTTTTAAAATCTCAAAATTATATGAGAAAATAATAATAATAAATAAAAAAAAAAGGAAAAAAATTCAAATCCTTCTTTTTCTTCAGAACATCCCGCCCCACCTCACTTCTTTTTTGACGGACACCCCATCACCATCGTAAATAAAAAAAATTAAAAGATATATGAAGAGTCGAAACCTTACTAATAAGGTGAATGTTTAAATAATCAATTAACTAATCTATTAAGATTTCTTTAAGTTGTATGGATTACAAAAATACCAAGAAGACGATTTTAGAGTAAATATGATCGAAGTAGATATGGTCTATTTTATCTATACACTATTTTTTTTCATAATAAAATGAACATTATTCTGTTCTAATTTATAATTAGGTTTACTGTTATATATTGATTAATTTTTTTCATTTTACTATGATTATTGAAATATGATTTTCAACCGGATCTACTGTTTGTTTACTAGGATAGCTATTATGTTGGATTACTTCTAAGACAAATCAGATCGTCATAATTTCAAAGTTATAATCTAAGAAGACAAAAAAAAACATATTTCAGGATTGTGGTCTGCAAGTGATGACATATCCATATTGATTTCATCATATATAATCGATCTAATCAACTTTTGAAATTATTCACAAATCATATTGAATTGCCAATATTTCATAACTAGAAACAAAGAACCATGTAGCATACAAGTCATGCCACAATAATGAATTCATGTTATGTTCAATCTAGTTATCGTATTAGATTACTTACAATCATAATAAATTATCGTGATTTCAAAGTTAAAACACCAAAAGGAGAGGAACTTTTATTTCTAGATATCAAAGAGAAAAAGAAGAGAAAAAAAAATACATTTATGACTTAATCATGACCGCACATATGATTCCATGTTAATTATATTCAACTTAATTATCCTGTTGGATTAATCACAATTCATGTTAAATAGTCATGATTTGTGAGTTCCCTTGCACGTGTATCAATGTAATTAAGTTATCCATCATGCACTTTTTTAGTAAACTAGTTCGATATAAAAAAGGTGCATTAATCTATATATATATATATATATATATTTTTTTTTTTTTTTTAATTTTTTTTTTTTTACCCTCCCTAGGAGCTCCCACCCCTTTTGCTCCCTTGGTGACTCGAACTCGCAACCTTCGGCAACTCCCTCTCGTCAATCTATCTATATATAATAGGAGAAGAAAAAGTGCCACGTGTCAGCACCACAAAAATAGATTTTTTAATTAATTAAATTTAATGATGTGTATTAGTTTGAATAATAATCTACTATTTTATTTTTTAAAATATTTTTAAATCAATTCTTACATTTAAATGAGATAAAAATTTAAAACAATTTAAAAAATTAACGTAATGCAACTGTAAATTATAAATCTTATCTTTATTTTAATTCAAATAAGTATCATAGCTACACACAAATTCTGAATAATTTAATGTCAAATTAGTTAGCACGTTAATATATAAGAAAAATTGAATTTATTAAATAAGAAAAATCAAATTATAAAAAATAAATCTGCGTGAAAACAAAATCAATTTTAAAAAATAATAAATTATAACATTTCTAACCGCACATTAACTCTTCATGTTGGAGTCCTAAAAACGTGTAACTATAAATCAATGCAGTACGTTTAGAACTCTTTTTTTTTTACTTTTCAGATTTAATATTAACTATTTGAACTACAAAAATAATTTTAATTAAATTATTGTATTTGAATTTATATTATATTATATATTTTATATTATTAAAAAAGTATTGCTTTTGAATTATTCTCGATTTTAGGATTTTAAATTATAATAATTAATTTTTATAAATCAAAATTTTAAATAAAAAATAGACATATATCATCAATTAAAAAAAATAATTACAAATGTCAGCCAAAAAAAATTAAAATGCGAAAAACAAATTTAAAATGTCAATTGACAAAAATAAAATATATATATAAAACAAGCAACGTGGTTAGTGATTTTTTTTTTATATAACTGCACATTTATTTATTTAATAATTGTGGAAAAAATATAAAACAAGTAATGTGGTTTTTTCTTTGTGGTTTCCAAGTTTAAAATAAAAAATTTAAACTTTGAAATTATAAAAAATAAAAATAAAAAACACACACGAAGTCTTGCATATGAAATTTAGTTTTTGAGCATACAAGCATTATCTAATTTTGTGGAACCATCAAGCATTATCTAAAAAGTATATATTTAAATTAAATTTCAAAATAGAAATGTCATTTATTTAATCAATTTAAAAATTAAAAATGTTTTCAATCTAAGGATCTCGAAAGGATAAGAATAATTTTAATTAACCTTTTTTTTTTTGAAAAAATAACTGTACCAATTCCTTTTAAAATAATAAAAAAAAACAACTTCCCAGTTTCCACGTTAAAAAGAAATATAACTACCCCAAAATATAAGGGAGAGGATTTCATGTACAAATAATTTATGAATTAAAATAAATTTATATAAATTTAAAACAGATATATTTTAATCCAAATCGGTTCCAAGTTTAACTACTAATTAACTGTCATATTAAAGGAGGAGGGCATCTTCTCTATTCACTACTACAAAACATTTTTCTTTTTATAATAATCAATTTTTTTTTTCACTAATTGCTACTTTGCAGAATATTTGTTGTTATGTCTTTTTTTCATATATAATTTGTTAGATTTCAAATACACACTGCTAGAAAATATTCAAAGCTGCCAAACATACAAGTAAATGTTTTATAATAATCAATTATTTTTCTTCGTACTTCATGGTGATTTTACTTCCTTTTTTTTCTCCATTTTTAAGAAACCCAAAATTATTTTTTAATGACCATTATATGATAATATTCATTCAATTTATATGTATCCATCTTTTTGTAACTATTATATGAAAATAAAAAATGAGACAAAGTAAATCTACAAATTTTAATATTTCATAAATAATAAAATTATTAATATTATATTGTATACCTATATCTGTGTGTGCAAGGATAAAATCATAAGAAAATAAAATCAAATAATAGGTAAAATTTTATGATCTATAAAATTTTAAAACAAATCTTTCAAAAACAATTATGGAGTTTGAAAATATTAAAAATAATAATTGTAAATAAATAAAAAAGATAAAAAGAAAAATCCAAAAAGAAAACTAATCAATACGTTCCCTACCCACATTACCCAACTAACTTACAAACACTATTCATTTTTCAAATAATCAGAATTAGTTAGTTTTACATTTTTGTATAAAAAATAAAAGGTAAGTTTAAGTCAATTTTCCCTATATACATCTTCAAATATAAAAATAACTGACTTATTTTTAAGATAATCACATCTATCTTCTATCCATCTATAGCAAGAAGTTGGGTAATTTGCAATGTGATTTTACTAATTAATATGTTATTGAAAAATCACTTAACAATTTTTTAAAATCGATAATAAATAAATATTGTAAAAATATTTTGAATAATTAATTTTAAATTAAAATATATGAAAAATCATATCTTAAAGATGGTAATTATATCACATTAGAGAGTTCTAATTGGACTATTATTGTTACCATAATAAATGCTATGCTATCGAACTCCTAACTGTTACCGAACATGTTTTAAATTAAAAATATAACATCATCTTAAAGATAAACTTAGACTTTTCCAAAAAAAAATTGATTAGATGGATATATGTAATTTATTTATTACTCTTTTCATTTTAATTTATTTGTATTTGTTTTGTCACAAAGTTTAAGATAATAAAGAAGTTTGAACAATGTAATTTTTAATCAAACATGTCAAATATATTAAACATATTGAAACAAATGGTAATTTTGAATTTTGTCTAAGATAAAATAATAAAAAATAAATACTTTCCTTTATTAAAATTTCAACAGAATATATTGTAAAACTAAAAGTGTATCGTATTATAATTATAGAAATAATATTTTGATATTAAAAGAAAAGTTGTGTACTAATAATATTAATTTAAAATGCTCAAATTAAGATATTTTCAATTTTTAATAATGAATTTTTAAAAATATTGACAAGTAAATAATAAATATTAGTTAATTTTAATTAAAAATGTGTTTACTTTTTATAATAGCCACGCAATGCGCGGATACGTATACTAGTTATATTTTAAAACACACATTTTATATAAATTCACAGTGAAAAAACTTTATTTATAATAATGCTTTAATCATAGGTCTTAATTTCAAAGCCCAAATATAAAAGAAAATCCTTAAATAAAGAACGATACACTCAAATATTAATTAAACTTTAATAAAAATATTGAACATCATACCTCACAAGCAAAATAAATTTGGTCAATTTGAGCTTTTTCCTCGTATTGAATTGGAACCAACCATTTATTGCCGTACAATTCATTGACTCCATCATTTTACTAGATTTGAACTTTCTACATAATTTTAATTAATATTTTCTTCATATAGGGACAAATATTGCATTGTTATATACTTAATAATATTCCATGACGTGCTTCACGGGGTATTATGACGGAATGTCGAAATAATTTGTAACTACGCTTATTGTGAAATATATTGTATACGTAAGCATAAAATTTCATATAAGTCATTTTTTATACGTCTTTTAAATATTTTAAATTATTACTTGTTATAGCTACAATATTTTTTTTTATATACGTTAATGAATTGTTGTATATCTGAAGTTGTTTAATTTTACCATCCATTATACCTTTAATTAGTTCATTTGTATCTTTGTTGTTAGCAAATTAATTAATTATGAAATTATCTCGTAACTTCCCCTGTCATTAATTATATTAACAAAGATCTAGCGTAACATAAATATACTTCATGGTTCCATCTTCTTTTAAGAAAAAAACAGGTCTAAATTTACACCTAAATTCTTGGAGTATAGTTTAAAATTACTCTCAATTAAGCTATTAATAAGACACACTATGAAAGTTAGAAAGAGGATCGTCGAAATGAAGATGTATAGGTCGAGTGTCTATATCTTTGAACCAATTCAAATTTATGTAGGAGCGTTCGATTACATAAGCTAGCCATCCACCTTGAAAGGAGATTGGTGGAAAAATATATGGACTAAAAGAGGGAGTACTTACACATGATGTTTATTAATCTAGACATATGATAAAGTCCCTAGGGAGATCTTTTGAAGTCTAGAGGTGTCTTTGTGACTTACATTAGGGCTATTAAATAATGTATGATGGAGACAAAATTTGGGTTAAGATAGTGGGAGGCAACTCAAAACATATCCCGACCGTGATAGGGGGTTGCACATGGATTAACCCTAAGCATATTCGTTTATGCCTTAGTGATATATATATATTGACATGACATATCCAAAGGAATCAGGTGCCGTGATGTATGTTATTCACAGATAACATATTATTGATTGATGAGCCATATATACATGCAGTAGAGCTAATAATAAAATTGGAAGTTGGAGAGAGACAACAGAACTAACACAGAGTATCTAGAGTGCAAGTTTAGTGACGTGAGACATGAGATAGATGGGGAAGTCATGAATATTGATACACTAGTAATACCAAGAGAGAAAATTTCAAATGTCTTGGGTCTATAGTTTAAGGAGATTGGGCAATTGACGATGATGTCACACACCGTGTTGGAGCGGGGTGGGGGAAATAGAAGCTCGCCTTTGGGGTATTAATGCGTGATAAGAATGTGACACCAATGATTAAAATGTAAGTTTTATAGAGTGATGGTTAGACCAAAACTATTTTATGAGGTCGAGTGTTGGCCAGTCAAGAATGCCCACGTTCAAAAGATGAGGTAGCAAATAAGATGATGCTTGGATGGATGAGTGGACATACTAGGAAAGATACGATTAAGAACAAATTTATACAGGCCGGGACAAGTTGGGAGTAACCTCTGTGATGGAGAAGATGAGGGAAGCGAGGTTGAGATGGTTCAGATATGTGCAACGGAGGTGCGAGGATGCACCAGTGAGGAGGTGTGAGTTGTTGACTATAGTAGGAGTCTATTGGAAATTAACAACTTCTCTATCCTGCAAAGGTAGAAGCCTCTCATACTTCACTTATGAAATTACATTGAGTATGTTGTTGTTTAAGGTAAAGCTCATTTAGAAACCAAAGGAATAAAAGAGACTTGTTCCTACCAGGAAGCCAAAATGAAGTTGCTCAATTTCACATAGTTTGCCGTTTTCCTTATATTAAATGGAAATCATCCATTTTTTCCACATCACACCTACCATTAGGTTTGAACTTTCTTCATCCCCACTTGGTAATATATATGACTTGGTTATTCTACTTGACTAAATATTACTATTCATTAAACTTTTTCTTCTTCTTGTTACCTATATAAGAAGCAATTTTATGTTTCCTCAACACACAATTTCACCTCTAACTATTTCTTACTCTTCTCAGTTCCAATTTTGCTATGGCTTTTCTAACTTCTCTTATAGCTTCCCTTTTACTTGTTGGGCTGCTAATCCAAATTTCAGGTCTCTCTCTTCTTACATACACACACTCACATATAGACGGATCAAAATTTAAATTCTATAAGTTCAATATTTAAGATTTTTTGTATTGAACTCATTTTATTTAAAATTTTGGGTTCTGACCTACTATTTGTTTCGATTGTAGTAACGTTTTACACATATACTTATGCTCCGTGTTAGAAGTACTGAGTTCAAATGAATTATACCATTGCTTGTCTCATGCATGCATATTTACTTATAAATGTTCTATTAAATAACACTACATATATTTTTTTTTTCTATGAGGGTGGAGTAGGCCCTATTGATAAAGACATAAAAAAAAATAGGCTTAATAGTCTCACGCAATTGTGACATCTACAAATAAGTTATTTATGGATGTATTAACCAACCATTATCAACATCAACTTGTTTTTATTGAGGCGTTATTATTGTTGTTGTTATTATTATTTTGATGTTCTTTTTTTTCATAATGTAGGAGCGCAGCCTATCGGAGTATGCTATGGAAAAATTGCCAATAATTTACCATCAGATCAAGATGTCATAAAATTATATAATGCTAATAACATCAAGAAAATGAGAATTTACTATCCAGATACAAATGTCTTTAATGCCCTCAAAGGAAGTAACATTGAAATAATTCTTGATGTCCCAAATCAAGATCTTGAAGCCCTAGCCAATCCTTCAAATGCCAATGGTTGGGTTCAAGATAATATAAGAAATCATTTTCCCGATGTTAAATTCAAATATATAGCCGTTGGAAATGAAGTTGATCCTGGTAGAGCTAGTGGTAAATATGCACGATTTGTTGGTCCAGCAATGGAAAATATTTACAACGCGTTATCATCAGCAGGATTGCAAAATCAAATCAAGGTCTCAACCGCGACATATCTAGGGCTCTTAACCAACACCTACCCACCTAGAGATGGCATTTTTCGCGAAGAATATAAAAGTTTCATTAATCCTATAATTGGATTTCTAGCAAGACATAATCTTCCACTCTTAGCCAATATTTACCCTTATTTTGCCCATGCTGATGATAATGTTCCTCTTTCTTATGCACTTTTCAAGCAACAAGGGCTAAACGATGCAGGATATCAAAATCTTTTCGATGCCCTTGTGGATTCAATGTATTTTGCTACGGAGAAACTTGGAGGACAAAATATTGAGATTATTGTATCGGAAAGTGGTTGGCCTTCTGAGGGACACCCTTCAGCAACTCTAGAAAATGCGAGGACTTATTATACAAATTTAATTAATCATGTGAAAGGAGGGGCTGGAACACCAAAGAAACCTGGAAAGACTATAGAAACTTATTTATTCGCGATGTTTGATGAAAATAGAAAGGATGGAAAACCAAGTGAGCAACATTTTGGACTATTTTATCCTGATAAGAGGCCAAAGTATCAACTCAA
This sequence comes from Solanum tuberosum, assembly GCF_000226075.1. NCBI lineage: Eukaryota > Viridiplantae > Streptophyta > Magnoliopsida > Solanales > Solanaceae > Solanum > Solanum tuberosum. The sequence continues at coordinate 290,065 of NW_006239486.1, forward strand.
TTTTAATTAATGATAGCATATTATAATTAATATATAGATATTTTATATTATATATGAATAATAAGGAGAAATGGTATGTTTTTATCTTCAATAAATGATAGTATATTTAATTAATATGTAATGAGAAAATGTATGGCCTCTTTTGTGTTCCTTGATAGCAAAATTAATATTAAGTATTTTTAATAAGATATGTATTTTAATGAAAAGGGTGTGTCTTTCATTCTTTGGTTATAACCATCAATTTTATTTAAGTCCAACTTTGGAAGATTGCAACGTAACTTTAACAGAGTATCTTTCTCTACAATATTCCTCAAAGAATTTTTTTATTCTCCAAAAAAGATCAAGTTCATATTTTCAAAACTTCATCGTTCTTTTCATATAAATTTTGTGTTCTTGGTATATATTTTTCCTAACTCTCTGTTTCAATATGTTGTCTGATTTTGATTAAACATGAAGTTTAAGAAAATAAAGAAAACTTTTGAATTTTGTGAATTAAAGATATGTAAATAACAACATGTTCTTTAATCTTGTGACCTGAAACATGTTATATGGAAAGTTAAAATTAAAGAGTTGCCAAAAAAGGAAAGAGACACCCAAAGTACCTTAGCATGCCAAGTTTATGTCGAAGGTGCAGTTCAAGTAAGCCTTCAATCTTTTATTTTTTAAACGGACTAAAAATAAAAATAAAAATAAAATAAATAAATTGAAACAAGTGGAGTATAAATATATTTTCTTAACGATGATAGTTATATTAGACATGCAAAATTGCTCAATTTCACTTAACATAAAATAATTTGACCTTTTCCTGGTATTGAATGGAAATAGCCATTATTCTCGCATCATAAAATTCATTGACTCTAGTTAATTTGAACTTTCTATGCATCTTCAGGATTTGAAGGCGATGGATGCACTACTACTAAATGTGGATGCGTGTTATGTTAAATATCGATACCTCAACGAAAAATATTGCTAAACAAGTATAAAATTGAATGTATTAGTTAATATAAATTAAACAAAAATGTAATATCGTTCAATGGGTGATTTGATGATCTCGACCCTCAGTGTATTTGAGGTTGCTAGTTCGAGTCTGACTTGACTTTTTTATATGTCATTTAATTTGAAGCATAGACATTGGACCAGTGCATCAAATGAGAGTGCACAATTAAATATATCGTCCTTATTTAGGTATATATATATACGTCACCTCTCCCTCAAACATGGGTCTACCTATGGTTGAACACCTTGACGACCCCTTAGATCCATCCCTGTTGACAAGGTAACTTATTTTGCTTCTAGATTGTTGTCACTAATTTCTTTCAAGATAGATTCAGAATTTGTAATTTATGAGTGTTTTCAACCATCACAAATTCTATATACAATAACTATTGGGTTCACAAAAAAATAATCATATAAACTTAGTAAATTTCTTTCAATTAAATGAGTAGACTTCACGTGTCCATTTTCTTCCAGAAAAAAGTACAAATTTACCCCTAAACTATCGACCCTAAACTATCGAGTATATTTTAAAATCAACCATTAAATGGAATCAACCATTTTTTTTCTATCACCTACTCTAGATTAGAAATTTCTTCATCCCCCATTAGGTACGTTTATATGACTTGATTATTCTACATGACTAAATGCCATTATTAATTGAACTTCTTCTTAGGGTAAACTTGACTTGTTTTTTTTTCCCACACTACCTTTCTTATTTTTGTCTATATAAGAAATAATTTGATGTTTCCTTAACACACAATTTCACCTCAAATATTTCTAACTCTTCTCAATTTCAATTTTGCTATGTCTTTTCTAAGTTTTCTTGTAGCTTCCCTTTTACTTGTTGCGCTGTTAATCCAAATGACAGGTCTCTCTCTTACATACACACTAGTAATGTATTTTTACACTGTATATTAAGAGTAGCATATTATAATATCGTAGCAGGTTATGTATCTTATTTACTAGGCTATTGATCTCAGTTACTATCAATAGTTAGGGGTATTTACTTCTAGGTGACCTGATAGTATAACAATTCTTTTGATGTTGGTGTAAATGAGTTAAAAATTCTAGTTGAAAAGCACTTCATATTTTTTAAAATTAGGAGGTCCTATTGGCGAGGACATAAAGGATGATAAATCTACATAACTAAGCAAACATAATTACTATATATACATAATCAAGCGGTATTTTAAAAAAATAATTGAAAATAGCTATACTTAAGAATTTTATAACTAATCTCTTCTCTCTTTTCCTCTTTTGCTCGTTACTCTCTTCCCTCTCTCCCTCCTCCTTTCCTCTCACATTTTTTTCTTGCCCTCTCTCTGCTTCTCTACATTTCATTGCATGAATCTTTCTTCTTATTTCTTATATCAATACAAAACTCCATTAAGCTTTACCTGAATTATTAATTTTTATCTAAATGTGCTTCTTGATCTTCAATATTTTCTAGGTGGCTGCTAATTGTTGATTCATTTTTATTGAATTAATGCTGGTATATCAAAAATTCTCATTATGGGTTCTTGATTTGTTATTCAATGTTTGAATGTTCTATTCTTCTTAGATTGATACGACCAATTGTATTTATGTATCAGAAAAAATAATACAGTTATTATCAAAGTGTATCTTCTTCGATTGATACAACCAATATATGTATCAGGAAAAATGAAACAATTATTATCAAAGTGTATCTTCTTTAATTGATAGATAATGATACATCCAATTGATCTAGGTATAATTTTTTTTTATAAAAATTAATATAGTTGTTATCTGACTAGATTTTTGTATTAAAAAAAAATCTAATACAACTATTATCAGAAAGTAATGTATTTATATATTATTTTAGGGGTGATATTCAAACATTGTATCAATTTTTTTTTTCATTTGTATATCACAATAAATTGATATAGATTGTATCATGTATTTATTTTAGGGGTGATATACAATATGTATATGTCTATCTATATTTCAATTTCAATACTAATTGTGCATTTGTGTAGTTGAGTGTGAGATTGATAGAGGAGAAATGACAGCGAGATCTGGGAAAGAGAGAGAAAGAGAAGAGAATGTGTATATGTGTATCTTAGTTTCAATTAAGATATACAAGTGGTTTATAAGATACAACATGCTTGCCTCTCTCCTCTATCTCTCCCGATCTCGCTCGTCTCTCTTCTATCTCTCTCTCCTCTTTCCTCTGTCTAAATTTATTTTTATGAATTGTGAATAGATAAACGTTACTATTTATAATTATAGTCCAAACTATAACTATTTATCATTATAATGTAGGAGCACAACCTATTGGAGTATGCTAAGGAAAAATTGCCAACAATTTACCATCAGATCAAGATGTCATAAACCTATACAATTCTAATGGAATTAAAAAGATAGAATTTACTATCCAGACACAAATGTCTTCAATGCTCTCAAAGGAAGTGACATTGAAATAATTCTTGATGTCCCAAATCAAGATCTTGAAGCCCTAGCCAATCCTTCAAGTGCCAATGGTTAGGTTCAAGATAATATAATAAGTAATTTCCCAGATGTTAAATACAAATATATAGCCGTTGGAAATGAAGTTGATCCTGAAACAAATACCGGTCAATATGCACAATTTGTTGGTCCAGCAATGAAAAATGTTTACAACGCGTTAACATCAGCAGGATTGCATGATCAAATTAAGATCTCAACCGCGACATATTCAGGGATCTTAACAAACACCTACCCACCAAGTGCTAGTATTTTTTGCGAAGAATACAAAAGCTTCATTAATCCCATAATCCAATTTCTAGCACGAAATAACCTCCCACTCTTAGCCAATATCTACTCTTATTTTGGCCATATTTATAACACTAACGACGTTCCTCTTTCTTAAGCACTTTTCAAAGATCAAGGGACTAATTCCGCGGGATATCAAAATTTTTTTGATGCCCTTTTGGATTAGTATTTTGCTATGGAGAAACTTGGAGGACAAAATATTGAGATCATTGTATCGGACAGTGGTTGGCCTTCTGAGGGACACCCTGCAGCAACTATGGAAAATGCACAAACTTATTATACGAATTTGATTAATCATGTGAAAGGAGGGACTGGAACACCAAAGAAACCTGGAAGTACCATAGAAACTTATTTATTCGCCATGTTCGATGAAAATCAAAAGGATGGACAACCAAGTGAGCAACATTTTGGACTCTTTTATCCTGATCAGAGGCCAAAGTATCAACTCAATTTCAATTGATGATACCATATTATAATTAATATATAGTGCTATGAATAATAAGGAGAAATTTGTGTGCCTTTCTCCTCCTTGTGTTTCCTTGATATGAATATATACATGTTATATATACTTAGAAATACATTTTAAAGAAATGCATGCAAATTATGACATCGATATGCCTTTATGTTATATTCAATCTAGTTAACCTATTAGATTACTTAGAATTCATTTCAGATCGTCATGATTTTAAAACTTTTAGTTCTCTGCCCCCACTAACAGAGAGAGATTAATGACTAATTTAAATTTTACTAATGTATTATAACAATAAATTATTTTATTACTTCCCCCATTTTAGTTTGATTATCTGATTTTGATTTGACATATGGCTTTTAAGAAATTAAGTAAAGAATGTACCAAAATGTCCTTTAATCTAGTGGTCTTAATTAAACATGTCATGTAGAAAGTTTAACTTTCAAAATGGTCAAAAACTAAAAGAGACGTTCATATTGAAATAGATTAAAAAGAAAAGCTAAGACAAACAAATTCTAATGGAAATAGTATATAACTATATACAATAGTAGTTAAATGTGTTGAAGTGTATAACCATCTCATCTAAAAGCGGGTTCGATTCGGGCAAAGCACGTGAAAATGCCGCACTTGAGACCTTGATCTTAGATTGTAACCCTGCTGCTGATAACGCGTTGTAAACATTCTTCATCATGGGAAGAACAAATTGCGAAATTTGACCATTAGATACTTCATTTCCTATAGATATATATTTGAATTAATTAACATCTGGAAATTTTTTTATATTATCTTGAACCCAACCATTAGCATTTGAAGGATTGGTTAGGGCTTCAAGATCTTGATATGGGACATCAAGAATTATTTCAATGTTACTTCCTTTGAGAGCATTGAAGACATTTGTATCTGGATAGTATATTCTCATCTTTCTAATCCCATTGGCCTTGTATAGATTTATGACATCTTGATCTGATGGTAAATTGTTGGCAATTTTTCCATAACATACTCCAATATTAGAATATGCTCCTATACATTGAGGGAAAAGAAAAAAAAGAAAATGTTCAGTGTAATTTCATAAGTGGGGCTTAGAGAGGGTGTTTGCACATACGCAATCTTAATTATTCCTATTGGCCTTATGAAGGTAATTAAATAAACTGTTTTCGACAGAGTCTCGACTAAAGTAAATCATATCCAAAAAACAAGAAAGAGAAAATGATGCCAAAACACACTCCAATTTTATAATTTGCCCCTATACATTGAGGGAAAAGAAGAAGAAATTGGTGTCAAAACAACAACAACCAAAATATATTCAGTGTAATCTCAAAAGTGGAATTTGGGGAGCATATATGGTGCGTATGTACACAATCTTACTCTTACCTTATGACGTTAAAAAGACTATTTCCAATAGAGTCTCAACTCAAGTAAATCATATCTAACAAAGAAATAGCAAAAAAGATAGACAAAATAAAATAGCTTTATAGATAAGCTTTTGATGCATCTCCATCTTTTGTAACATATGCATTAGCTAGAGATGCTACTAGAACTACTACATATAGATCAGTTTCTTTTTGTGACGGATGATCCTTTAAGTTACATAAAACCTAAGCAAAAAAAAAAAGGATTTATATTTGGTTCTTATAACAATACCATACAATAATCAAAATATATAATATGATCCGAATAACTAGAGTTAACATAAATATAACTAGAACCATGCATATATATACATATGAAAAAAGATAGAAACAACTCAATAAGTATATGTACAATCGATCAATAACAATTTTAAATTATGAATTCGCCTTTATCGCGTGTATGTGTAGAGAAAGAAAGAAAAAGACCTGTCATTTGGACATTGCACATCAACAACCCAATAAATAGAAAGATAGTTGCAACCAAGCCACTTTTAGTGAAAGCACAAAGCCATTGAAAAAAAATGGAACATGTAATTTGTATATCAAAAAACCATTTTATTGCTTCTTATATAGGAAAACATTAAAAACACATTTCTTTTCTTGTTTGTTAGTGATGTTTTTTTTTTTTTTTT
>NW_006239487.1:0-3155 GCF_000226075.1 Solanum tuberosum
TCACGCTACTGTTCAAGCTAATGTAAATTATTTTTTTTTTCACGACGTTACTGTTCACGCTACAGTTTTTTTTTTTTTGCTTTAAGAAGAAATCCCAAGATTTATTAAGAACGGAATCTTGATAGAACCACTCTGATCCCACTTGATAACAGCAAGGTTAAAGGAGATCACAAATAGAGAATTGAATATTAGAATGCGGAAGCACAAGAAAAGAAACAACAAAACTAACTAAAGATATGGGAGATTCGAAGGAAAGATCCACGAATTTCCAAGAATTAGATGTTCTAAGGCCTTGAAAAGATCCAAGTAACAACGTATAGATTTATGGTAGAAATCTAACGTCTTTACTTGAGAAAACGAATCAAAACGATAGATTCGGATCTTGACCACTTTATGAGTAACTAAAGACAATAATTAGTATGTAGAAACTAATTACCTTCTAAAGAATACCAAAAAGAAACCAAAGATATCGCAAGAAAAATTACTTTATACCTTAAACTATGAAACTAGTAAAGGTTTAAAGATAAATTCTCAAAGAACAAGTCACAAAGGTTCAAAGAACTCTCTCAAATATTATTAATATCAATCTAAATTGTCTTTAATGAATGAAAAGGACTCCTATATATAGGAGAAGGGAAAAACGTCCAAGAAGCCAAACCCTAAAAAAAACAATTACAAGGAATCCTACTCTAGAAAGGAAATAAAGTAACCTAACTAGGAACAAATTTAGTACTTCTAGGAAAGCATTAAATGGTACTTAGGAGACCATAAATAGACTAAGGAAAATATTAATAACCTATATATAAATAAATAAATAAGGTAAATCCCAACTAGGAAAAGAATCTTGACAATCTTGGAAAGTTTGACTAGTCTTCTCTCAAAACTTGGGCAGAAAGCAACTCTTGTTGTGGCTGATTCTTGGACTCTTCTTGACCTTATTTGCACGAAATTGGACCTTAAAAATCCTCATCTTGGGCTTGAATTTGGGCCACCAAATAATTGTAGCATTTGGACAATTCCTCTCCCTTGGGCTTGAGCTCTTCTTCCCCAATAAGACACCTTTGGATAAGCGATTGAAGCCCATTGAGCTTATCATTGAACTCCTTGGTTTGAGATCTTGTTATGGGCCTCCTTGGATTTGAGATCTTCTTATGGACCTCCTTGGGGTTTCTAAAGCTTCATCCTTGTCCTTCAATGGAGTAGAGCTTCCGTGGATGCTATCATTTATGGGCCTCCTTGGAGTTTCTAAAGCTTCATCCTTGTCCTTCAATAGAGTAAAGCTTCCTTGGATGCTATCATTAAAGCACGTTATGCAACTTTATCATTAGAAATCATTTAAGCATGTAATTCAAATCAACTCATGCAACATAAGCAAGTAGAAACTTTAGTCACCGACTCATAATGCATTAACCACATAGGGCTTTCTCATGTTCATAGGAGGAACTACCTTCTCCTAAGCATGGCATGATATTTACCCCTTTTATATCATCATAGGGTCCATTATGCAATGGTTTTCAAGTGCACACATAAACATGATCAACATTTCCACTCATGAGGCAATTAAGCAATTCATACTAGTTGCACCCTAACATGAGGATTATAGATCACCTACTAGTCTTATCATTTAATCATCATACTATCAAGAACATTCATAAACTCTTAAGCAAGCATTGCACAAAGATCAATTCATTTAAGGAGAAATTCTCAACTGCTAACCTAAGCATGCTCATACTCTCTTCCTCCTGAAGTCAAGAGTGCATTCACCATATAAAGATGCATATTGACATGAGAAACATGAATTTTATTACTAAAATTCCATTTTTATGTAGTAACAATCCTTCAAAACATGCATAACATAGTGTCTTGTAGGACATGCATAGCATACGGAGATCATGCAACTCATAATCCTATGCAAGACTCCAAACATGAACAAGCTACTAGGAACTCTTTGGTCTCAAGCTTGAATAAGAATAGAAGGAAAAGATAAGGATATCAACAACCCTACTACTCACTCATCATACCCCACTTAGGATAAACCCATCTAAGAGCACAATAAAGTAACCAAAAGAACTATCACTTACTAATTAAGCACAATGTCCCCCTCTTGGGATCAAGTTATGCAAACCCCTTTAATCATTACCTCCTTCATCTCTAAAGTAGGAACCATTCTCCACTAAATCTTCACCCAAAGTGATTCTCAACATAGAGAACTCAAGGAAGTTCAATGTAGAAATATTAAGGGCACTCAAAACCTTACAATCTAGGCACAGTATCCCCCACTTGGGGTGAGCCGGAGAACTCAAGGAAGATCAATGTAGAAACATTAAGGGCACTCAAAACCTTACCATCTAGGCACATTATCCCCCACTTGGGGTGAGCTTAACCAACTCTTTATCACATCATACCCTTATCATCACCTTTGGTGTAACTTTCCGCTCAACCATTCCATGCCTAGGTATTATATAAATACCCTCTTTGAATGACCATACTTAAGATCACCCTTACAAGACAACTATGCTCTTTAGATTTGGTCAACATCTATTCTCTTGTGCTTCCTCTGAACTAAGGGGTACATGCAACTCTTCAAGTTAACCTTAGAGCAAAACACTATCCCAACACATGGAACAAAGCCTCTTTTTCCACTCTTAGGGCAAGCCTACACAAGAACTCTGATTCACACAAGGACAACCATGAATCATCACTCAAAAAGGCAACTTTCAACTCACACTAGTTACCACGTTCCTTCAAAACTACTTAAATTTATACCATGACTTTCAACTATTATTACCCATCACCATAAAGCAACTCATCATGCTAAAAAGGATTTCATTTTTACCATAACGACTCTTACCATACAAGAAGTACAGCACCATACAACATTTTCAATGTAATGCTCACAACCTCATAGGTCACACACAGCCATAATTAGCTTCACAACACGATTTCCAAATCTATCTTCATATATACTCATATAGTCACCACATCACAATAAGAATTAAAACTAACCTTTTCTTCCCTCGATCCTTGCAACATCACCACTTCCACGTAATCAGAAATAGAAGACCACCGGACAAGGGAAAATAAGAGAGTGATCATAGGGAGTTAAGCTCTACGGCATGACACAAGAGTAATGAAGAAAGTGAAACTTCTATCGT
>NW_006239487.1:3570-5521 GCF_000226075.1 Solanum tuberosum
TATAGCCTCTCGCTCATAGATGTGTCGCGAATCACACCGATGAACAAGACTCTACTAGAAGTGGCTCATAATACGTTGAATCCTAACACCATTTTTATAACCTTATGCTCTGATACCAAATTTGTAACGACCCGAGAGAACCCCCTAGCCGTTACCAGCATATTCAACCTCTCGAAGGTCTTATACAGGCCCTTAGCATTCGTCATGGCATTTATCATAGAAAAATAGCAGAAAATTTAAAACTTTTTCATAATATAACACAAGACATAAAAGTCACCTCATTTAAACCTTTAATACAAAATCGAAGTACTACGTCTAAAAGTAGCCATCTTAAAACATGACTACAACACAAGAGGGACACAACCCTTACAATACAAAAGAAACTACTATCTAGTACATAGAACTTCAGGAAACTCTTTAACATAAGGGTCCTTGAATCTGTAAGGACACACCTGAGCTTGGGGATAGTAAGCCAAGCTCATCACTTCTAGGAAAGACCCTTTAGTCACCATCACCTACACTTGGTGTAAAAGGATGAAGAAGAATCGTGTTAGTACTAGAATGCACTAAGTATAATAACCATGCAAAACATGCTTTTAAAAGGACATTTAGTTGGAAACTATGCATATGTCCTTTTTGGAGAGACTTCAAGAACATTTAGCACAATAGGAACAATATAAACCACATACATCATCATACACATCGAAACCATTCATAATTGCGTATAGGGCCACTTATAACATTTTAGGCACATTCAATGCATACAATACATTACCTTCCTCTTTATCTTAACTCCTTTCCTCAAGCAACCTTTAAGGAATACTTGGTGCAATGTACTACCTTAAGCTTACCAAGGGTGAACTTACATATAGTCTTCATCAATCCAACCACATATATTCATAGAGTCATAAGCACACCATAAGGCATGGTTTTCACATAGGAACCATCAACTAAGACAACCCCCAAGTCAAACTAGTGCAATGTGCAAGTAGCATCCCATAATACTACTCGCACCAAGTGTTCCCATGAAGCCACCATAGACTAGGTACATCATATTCTTCAAGTCATAATATATTCATTTAACATTAGATATAGGACCAACATACTTCATAACATCATATAAGGACTCATTCCTTTACTACATCATTAGTCATAGGCCATTTAGTTCATATCATAAGTAAACCACCCTCACAAACCCTTCACAAGCTCACTTGTGCAATGTACACATGGAGTCCCATACCCCACATATACTAAGCAAATCCATTAAGAAGTCATAAGTGTAATTCACATGCATAAACATACTTCATGTCTTGACATAAGTAAAGTAAACCTTAATATGCTCTCATATTAACATACATAGACCATATTCTTCATTACATAAAGAGCCTAATCATAACCTCCCTTAGAGTCCACTTGTGCAATGCATAAGTAGAGTCCATAGTCCACCCTATACTAAGTAACTCTTCAAGTAATCATGACTAGAGTTCATATTTTTATCTTAGTTCAGCTCTTAACTTTCGGGAGACATTGCCATAACCGACATAGACCATGTGAGCTACATGGAATTTAGTGTTCTATTCCCACACCGAAAAGAGAGGGTTCTACTTGCCAAAGTAGGACCTACATACATAATAGCTATCTAGTGGATCCACTAAGCTAATACGTACGGAGGCACGTAGTTATGGAATAAAGAGATTGCTACTAGAAAACCTTGACTTACTAAGCGTGGAGGTTTCCATCTCATGAGAAAACATCTATGTTAGGAACTCGGACTTCCTAAACGTGAAGGTTCTCTTGTGGGAAGCCGGACTTGCTATAGGTGAAGCCCCCACTCTCATTTTTCATGTTCACTCGGTGCTAAGCTCCAACTCCCTTTTTAAACATCTTTAAGCCTTTATTTAACATTACTTCATAAAATAGGCTTTAGGGACTCAATCCCTCATATCATATA
>NW_006239487.1:5548-20287 GCF_000226075.1 Solanum tuberosum
AAACCTTTCAAGCGACTCACTTTCACTAGATTATCATAAACCTTATTCATTCATTCATGTGTGTGTACATATGTGAGAAATCCTTTCACATAAACACCTTTATACAACACATATTCATACCTTGCTAATCATACACTTTGCATGCATAATAAGATGCAAAGGTGAATATGAGAGTTCACCTTTCAATAGACACCATAACCCATCATATTCATAGCTATACATGTAGAGTGTGTGTGTGCATATTGGTCCTCATTGTGACATATTAGCAACAACATTGATATTGATTGTTCTTCCCTTAAAGGGATCACAACATATTCACAATGTCCCCAATTCATGAGCAATTCACATATAAAGCCCTTACGGATTCTAGACCACATACCCACACTTCATCGTAGGGGACAAAGACACATTCAACATTGAATAGGTACTCCTAACATGTTTATGATCAAATATTCATATAGGGGTCATATAGGTAGGGGTCATTCCACAATAGTACCTAACATAATCAATCATGTAGACCACACCTTATTCCTAACATTATCATTCACATTATACTCCTCATCATCAACACAATTTTAAACATCATGCTAGCATTGAGGATTTTTCATACATAACCTTCATAGCATAACTTCATAAACATATGCATCATAATCATCAATTCACTTCACATCTGTTGCCTTCAAGGCCATGATCTCAACATGCATAGATAGACAAGAGGTGAACACCTCCACCATAAGTGGATTAAACCACACAACATTAATTCTTAAACTATAGACTAGAAGTTAGGTCAGCATACCAATTCTCCAAGCAATGATCACCATGGATCAATCATCAACAATTCATAATCAATTGGCATAGGTAGCAATAGGAATCAACAATGTAATTCAATATCATAAGCATAGTCTAAGTACAATTCCATCAACAAAGGGATCAACCCATAACTTTGCCCATAAGGCCATAATCCTCAACTCATCAATATACAAACAATTCAACATGAATAAGTATAGATATTCAGAAGAAACATCAATACAATCTAATCTAAACATAATTTCACCAATAGAGATCATATTCACAAATACCCACATCATAGGCTAATTTTTGAGAATTTGGGGATCATGGGTTCTTCAAGAATTCCTTCGAAAATTGTCTTAAAACATTAATTCCACATTAATTCATCAATAGAATAATTTAGAAAGTCGTTTGACAAGGAACCCATATTTAGATTGAAAATTGGGAAATTTTGGTCTTTGAATCACTTTTGAAAATCTTTGATAGAATTCCTTGAATGAGAGGTTATTCAAGAATCAAGAGTCACCATACCTTAATTATTGAAGACCCGTGAAATTGAAGAAGAAATCAGATGAAAACACATCTTCTAGTTTGAGCTTCATCAAGGTCTTCGATAGGGTTTTTGAGAGAATCTATTTTGAGAGGGAAGGGTCAATTTGAAGAATGGGGTCTAATTTTATGTTTTGGGGTTTTAACCAACTTAAAATACCCTAAAATAGGTAGAATAACCATTTATAATAATTCCCCAAAGTACCCAAACTACCCCTTACTTAGTTGGACCTTTAAAACAAGTCAAACTTGAGTTTTATTTTCGCAGATTTCGTCGGGAAACAAGTTCGCGACGCAGAGGTGTTCCCACGGGTTTTTTGTAAATTAAATTTGAGACAGTAGAGTCCGCGACGCGGACCAAACATTTGGCCCTTTGTGGAGCTAATCCACGACGCGGACATGTTCCCTCCAAGCACAACTTCAAGCTGCCTTGCCAACTTGCTTGGCCAAGGTTGGGGTCCTCCTCGGGGACCCTTAGGGTGGCCCCCGGGATGTCGTATCCGAAAGTTTTTACCCTAAAAACATTAATTAAGACACTAGGATCACCTACACCGATTTAAGACTCCAAACAACACATAAGAACATGAACAACATACTAGAACAGACCAACACGTAAAAGACTAGTTTCCTAACGTCTTGGTCGTCCCTTGACGTTTGACTTCCAAACTCTTTAAAACTGATTTAAAAGGCTATTCTTCATTATTTTGACAAGTTATTAATGCATAAAACCCATGTGAGGCTCTACTTTATCCTACTTTAGTTTGAGGGTCGTTACAATATTCCCCACTTAGGAACATTCGTCCTCGAATGACACATACAACACTTTTGAGGACTCAATGACCCAACTAGCAGCTCACAATACACAACATACAATATCAACATAAGAGCACACACCAAGGAGGAACATAAAACTCCACATAAAAGGCTCAAAACAACTTTGTGCAATTTAAGAAAGTGGCAGCACATCTACCAACTCCTTATGCATCAACTTTATTATTTCCCATTTAATTAGAGGAACTCCCTTCTCCAAATCATCACTATGCTTAAAACTCTTTACTTCTCATAAGTATAGGAGAAACTACCTTCTCCATATTCAATGAGCATCAACATATATATAAGCAATCAACAAGACAATGCATCAATTTTATTATTTCCCATTTCATTGGAGGCACTTCCTTCTCCAAATCATCACTATGCTTTAAAACTCTTTACTTCTCATAAGTATAGGATGGACTACCTTCTCCATACGCAATGAGCATCAACATTTGTATTAAAAAATCAGCAAGACATTTCTTTAACAGGACAACATCAAGCATTCTCATTACAACTCTCATGAAGTCAACATCACACAACATCTATGGTGCAATTTCAACCATGAGAAATAAAGTTCGTGAAAACTCAAAATAATACTTAAGCATGAATTTTTCACCAAAATATGCTCATACAAGGAAATCATGTTATAATCATCATTCTATTTTCAAACACCAAAGACACACAAAATGCAACTATCCCATTAAAGCACGTTATGCAACTTTATCATAAGAAATCATTTAAGCATACAATTCAAATCAACTCATGCAACATAAGCAAGTAGAAACTTTATTCACCGACTCATAATGCATTAACCACATAGGCCTTTCTCATGTTCATAGGAGGAACTACTTTCTCCTAAGCATGACATGATATTTACCCCTTTTATATCATCATAGGGTCCATTATGCAATGGTTTTCAAGTGCACACATAAACATGATCAACATTTCCACTCATGAGGCAATTAAGCAATTCATACTAGTTGCACCCTAACATGAGAATTATAGATCACCTACTAGTCTTATCATTTAATCATCATACTATCAAGAACATACATGTCATTACCATGTTTAGTTATGTTCAAGGAGGGACTTCCTTCTCCTAGTCACAACATTCAAACATGGCATCATAAACTCATAAGCAAGCATGACAAAAAGGTCAAATCATTTAAGGAGAAATTCTCAATTCCTGACCTAAGCATGTTCATACTCTCTTCCTCATGAAGTCAAGAGTGCATTCACCATATAAAGATGCATATTGACATGAGAAACATGAATTTTATTACTAAAATTCCATTTTTATGTAGTAAGAATCCTTCAAAACATGCATAACATAGTGTCTTCTAGGACATGCATAGCATACGGAGAATCATGCAACTCATAATCATATGCAAGACTCCAAACATGAACAAGCTACTAGGAACTCTTTTGGTCTCAAGCTTGAATAAGAATAGAAGGAAAAGATAAGGATATCAACAACCTTACTACTCACTCATCATCCTCCACTTAGGGTAAAACCAAGAGAACTATCACTTAAAGTAACCAAGAGAACTATCACTTACTAATTAAGCACAATGTCCCCCTCTTGGGATTAAGTTATGCAAACTCCTTTAATCATTACCTCCTTCATCTCTAAGGTAGGAACCATTCTCCACTAAATCTTCACTATACTCCCTTAGGTGAGGATTTCAAGAATCCAAACAAAATGAGTATCTATACCACTCTGCTTCATATCTATCACCCAAAGTGGTTCTCAACATGGAGAACTCAAGGAAGATCAATGTAGAAACATTAAGGGCACTCAAAACCTTACCATCTAGGCACATTATCCCCCCCACTTGGGTTGAGCTTAACCAACTCTTTATCACATCATACCCTTATCATCACCTTTGGAGTAAATTTCCGCTCATCCATTGGGCCTAGGTATTATATAAACACCCTCTTTGAATGACCATACTTAAGATCACCCTTACAAGACAACTGTCCTCTTTAGATTTGGTCAACATATATTCTCTAGTGCTTCCTCTGAACTAAGGGGTACATGCAACTCTCCAAGTTAACCTTAAAGCAAAACACTATCCCAACTCATTGAACAAAGCCCTTTTTTCCGTTCTTAGGGCAAGCCTACACAGGAACTCCGATTCACACAAGGGCAACCATGAAGAATCACTCATAAGAAAAACTATCCCAAATAGTGGTACAAAGCCTCTTTTTCCACTCTTAGGGCAAGCCTACACAAGAACTCTGATTCACACAAGGACAGCCATGAAGCATCACTCATAAGAAAACGCAACTTTCAACTCACACTAGTTACCACGTTCCTTCAAAACTACTTAAATCTATACCATGACTTTCTACTATCATTACCCATCACCATAAAGCAACTCATCATGCTAAAAAGGATTTCATTCTTACCATAACGACTCTTACCATACCAGAAGTACACCACCATACAACAGTTTCAACGTAATTTTCACAACCTCATAGGTCACACATAGCCATGATTGGCATCACAATACGATTTCCAAATCTACCTTCATATATACTCATATAGTCACCACATCATAATAAGAATTAAAACTCACCTTTTATTCCATCGATCCTTGCAACATCACCCTTTCCAAGTAATCAGATGTAGAAGACCAGCGGACAAGGGCAAATAAGAGAGAGATCATAGGGAGTTAAGCTCTACGGCATAACACAAGAGTAATGAAGAAAGTGAAACTTCTATCGTCATATAGCCTCTCGCTCATATATGTGTCAAGGCTCACACTGATGAACAAGACTCTACTAGACGTGGCTCATAAAACGTTGAATCCTAAGACCATTTTCATAACCTAATGCTCTGATACCAAATTTGTAACGACCCGAGAGCAACCCCTACCGTTACCAGCGTATTCGACCTCTCGGAGGTGTTATACAGGTCCTTAGCATTCGTCATGGCATTTATCATAGAAAAATAGCCGAAAATTTAAAACTTTTTCATAAAATAACACAAGACATAAAAGTCACCTCATTTAAACCTTTAATACAAAATCGGAGTACTACGTCTCAAAGTAGCTATCTTAAAACATGACTACAACACAAGATGGACACAGCCCTTACAATACAAAAGAAACTACCATCTAGTACATAGAACTTAAGGAAACTCTTTAACATAAAGGTCCTTAAATCTTTAAGGACACACCCAAAGTTGGAATAGTAAGCCAAGTTGAATTACTTCTAGGAAAGATCCTTTAGTCACCATCACCTACACTTAGTGTAAAAGGATGAAGAAGAATGGTGTTAGTACAAGAATACACTAAGTATGATAACCATGCAAAACATGCTTTTAAAAGTACATTTACTTGGAAACTATGCATATGCCTTTTTAGAGAGACTTCAAGAACATTTAGCACAATAGGAACAATATAAACCACATACATCATCATACACATGGAAACCATTCATAATTGCGTATAGGGCTACTTATAACATTTTAGGCACATTCAATGTATACAATACATTACCTTCCTCTTTATCTTAACTCCTTTCCTCAAGCAACCTTTAAGGAATACTTGGTGCAATGTACTACCTTAAGGTTACCAAGGGTGAACTTACATATAGTCTTCATCAATTCAACCAAATATATTCATAGAGTCATCAGCACACCATAAGGCATAGCTTTCACATAGGAACCATCACCAAAGACAACCCCCAAGTCACACTAGTGCAATATGCAAGTAGCATCCCATAATACTACTCACACCAAGTGTTCCTAGGAAGCCACCATAGACTAGGCACATCATATTCAACAAGTCATAACATCTTCATCTAACATTAGACAAAAGACCAACATACTTCATAACATCATATAAGGACTCATTCCTTTACTACATCATTAGTCATAACCCATTTAGTTCATATCATAGGTAAACCACCCTCACAACCCCTTCACAAGCTCACTTGTGCAATGTACACATGGAGTCCCATAACCCCACATATACTAAGCAAACCACACATGGAGTCCCATACCCCCACATATACTAAGCAAACCCATTAAGAAGTCATAAGTGTAATTCACATGCATAAACATACTTCATATCATGACATCAGTATAGTAAACCTTAATATTCTTCATTACATAAAGAGCCTAATCATAACCTCCCTTAGAGTCCACTTGTGCAATGCATAAGTAGGGTCCATAGTCCTACCTATACTAAGTAACTCTTCAAGAAATCATGACTAGAGTTCATATTCTTATCTTAGTTTATTTCTTAACTTTCGGGAGACATTGCCATAACCAACATAGACCATGTGAGCTACATGGAATCCGGTGTTCTACTCTCACACCGAAAAGAGAGGGTACTACTTGCCAAAGTAGGACCTACATACATAATAGCTATCTAGTGGATCCACTAAGCTAATACCTACGGGGGCACGTAGTTATGGAACAAAGAGATTGCTACTAGAAAACTTGACTTACAAGCATTGAGGTATCCATCTCATGAGACAACATCTATGTTGGGAACCCGGACTTGCTAAACGTGAAGGTTCTCTTGTGGGAAGCCGGACTTGCTAAAACGTGAAACCCCCACTCTCATTTTTCATGTTCACTCGGTGCTAAGCTCCAACTCCCTTTTTAAACATCTTTCAGCATTTATTTAACATTAGTTCATAAAGTAGGCTTTAGGGACTTAATCCATCATATCATATAGCTCAAAGGTTTCTAATATGAGAATGACCTTTCATCATAAAATCTACAATATGTGAGAATAACCTTTCACATAATCATACCATATTCATAACATAGTCTAGTTTAGAGTACAATTGAGGAAACCTTTCAAGAGACTCAGTTTCACTAGATTATCATAAACCTTATTCATTCATTCATGTGTGTGTACATATGTGAGAAAGCCTTTCACATAAACACCTTTATACAACACATATTCATACCTTGCTAATCATACACTTTGCATGTATAATAAGATGTAAGGGTGCATATAAGAGTTAACCTTTCGATAGACAGCATAACACATCATATTCATAGCTATACATGTAGAGTGTGTATGTGTGTGCATATTGGTCCTCATAGTGACATATTAGCAACAACATTGATATTGAGTGCTCTTCCCTTAAAGGGTCACAACACATTCACAATGTCCCCAATTCATGAGCAATTCACATATAAAGCCCTTAGGGATTCTAGACCACACACCCACACTTCATCATAGGAGACTAGGACACATTCAACTTCGAATAGGTACTCCTAACATGTTTATGATCAAACATTCATATAGGGGTCATATAGGTAGGGGTCATTCCACAATAGTACCTAACATAATCAATCATGTAGACCACACCTTATCCCGAACATTATCATTCACATTATACTCCTCATCATCAACACACTTTAAACATCATGCTAGCATTGAGGATTTTTCATACATAACCTTCATAGCATAACTTCATAAACACATGCATCATAATCATCAATTCACTTCATATATATTGCCTTCAAGGCCATGATATCAACATGCATAGATAGACAAGAAGTGAACACCTCCACCATAAGTGGATCAAACCACACAACATC
Organism: Solanum tuberosum; assembly: GCF_000226075.1. Lineage (NCBI taxonomy): Eukaryota > Viridiplantae > Streptophyta > Magnoliopsida > Solanales > Solanaceae > Solanum > Solanum tuberosum. The sequence goes on from NW_006239487.1 coordinate 13,272, forward strand.
AATTCTCATACTATAGACTAGAAGTTAGGTCAACTTACCGATTCTCCAACCAATGATCACCATGGATCAATCCTCAACAATTCATAATCAATTGGCATGGGTAGCAATAGGAATCAACAATGTAATTCAATATCATAAACATAGTCTAAGTACAATATCATAAACAAAGGGATCAACCCATAACTTTGCCCATAAGGCCATAATCCTCAACTCATCAATATACCAACAATTCAACATGAATAAGTATAGATAATCATAAGAAACATCAATAAAATCTAATCTAAACATAATTTCACCAATAGAGATCATATTCCCAAAGACCAACATCATAGGCCAATTTTTGAGAATTTGGGGAGCATGGGTTCTTCAAGAATTCCTTTGAAAATTATTTTAAAAAAATTAATTCCACATTAATACATCAATAGAATGATTTAGAAAATTGTTTGACAAGGAACCCATGTTTAGATTGAAAATTGGGAAATTTTGGTCTTTGAATCACTTTCGAAAATCTTTGATAGAATTCCTTGAATGAGAGCTTATTCAAGAATCAAGAGTCACCATACCTTAATTATTGAAGACCCGTGAAATTGAAGAATAACTCAGTTGAAAAACCCATCTTCTAGCTTGAGCTTCATCAAGGTCTTCAATGGGGTTTTTGAGAGAATCTATTTTGAGAGGGAAGGGTCAATTTGAAGAATGGGGTCTAATTTTAGGTTTTGGGGTTTTAACCAACTTAAAATACCCTAAAATAGGTAGAATAACTGTTTATAATAATTCCCCAAAGTACCCAAACTACCCCTCACTTAGTTTGGACCTTTAAAACAAGTCAAACTTGAGTTTTATTTTCGTAGATTTCGTCGGGAAACAAGTTCGCGACGCATAGGTGTTCCCACAAGTTTTCTGGAAATTAAATTTGAGACAGTAGAGTCCGCGACGAGGACCAAGCATTTGGCCCTTTGTGGAGCTAGTCCACGACGCGGACATGCTCCCTCCAAGCACAACTTCAAGCTGCCTTGGCAGTTTGCTTAGCAAAGGTTGGGGTCCTCCACGGGAACCCTTAGGGTGGCCCCCGGGAAGTCGTATCTGAACGTTTTAACCATAAAAACATTTATTAAGACACTAGGATCACCTCCACCGATTTTAGACTCCAAACAACACATAAAAACATGAACAACACATTAGAACACACCAACACGTAAACACTAGTTTCCGAACGTCTTGGTCGACCCTTGACGTTTGACTTCCAAATTCTTTAAAACTTACTTAAAAGGCTATTCTTCATTATTTTTGACAAGTTATTAATGCATAAAACCCATGTGAGGCTCTACTTTATCCTACTTTATTTTGAGGGTCGTTACAATATCCCCCACTTAGGAACATTCGTCCTCGAATGACACATACAACACTTCTGAGGACTCAATGACCCAACTAGCTGCTCACAATACACAACATACAATATCAACATAAGAGCACACACCAAGGAGGAACATCAACTCCACATAAAAGGCTCAAAACAACTTTGTGCAATTTAAGAAAGTGGCAACACATCTACCAACTCCTTATGCATCAACTTTATTATTTCCCATTTCATTGGAGGAACTCCTTTCTCCAAATCATCACTATGCTTAAAACTCTTTCCTTCTCATAAGTATAGGAGGAACTACCTTCTCCATATTCAAAGAGCATCAACAAATATATTAAGAAATCAACAAGACATTTCTTTAACAAGACAACATCAAGCATTCGCATTACAACTCTCATGAAGTCAACATCACACAACATCTATGGGTGCAATTTCAACCATGAGAAATAAAGTTCGTGAAAACTCAAATTACAACTTAAGCATGAATTTTTCACAAAAATATGCACAAACAAGGAAATCATGTCATAATCATCATTCTAATTTCAAACACAAAAGAAACGCAACATGCAACTATCTCATTAAAGCACGTTATGCAACTTTATCATAACAAAATCATTTAAGAATGCAATTCAAATCAACTCATGCAACATAAGCATGTAGAAACTTTATTCACCGACTCCTAATGCATTAACCACATAGGCCTTTCTCATGTTCATAGGAGGAACTACCTTCTCCTAAGCATGACATGATATTTACCCCTTTTATAATCATAGGGTCCATTATGCAATGGTTTTCAAGTGCACACATAAACATGATCAACATTTCCACTCATGAGGCAATTAAGCAATTCATACTAGTTGCACCCTAACATGAGGATTATAAATCACCTACTAGTCTTATCATTTAATCATCATACTATAAGAACATACATGTCATTACCATGTTTAGTTATGTTCAAGGAGGGACTACCTTCTACTAGTCACAACATACAAACATGGCATCATAAACTCATAAGCAAGCATTACACAAAGGTCAATTCATTTAAGGAGAAATTCTCAACTCCTGACCTAAGCATGATCATACTCTCTTCCTCATGAATTCAAGAGTGCATTCACCATATAAAGATGCATATTGACATGAGAAACATGAATTTTATTACAAAATTCCATTTTTATGTAGTAAGAATCCTTCAAAACATGCATAACATAGTGTCTTCTAGGACATGCATAGCATACGGAGATCATGCAACTCATAATCATATGCAAGACTCCAAACATGAACAAGCTACTAGGAACTCTCTGGTCTCAAGCTTGAATAAGAATAGAAGGAAAAGATAAGGATATCAACAACCTTACTACTCACTCATCATCCCCCACTTAGGGTAAACCCATCTAAGAGTACATTAAAGTAACCAAGAGAACTATCACTTACTAATTAAGCACAATGTCCCCCTCTTGAGATTAAGTTATGCAAACTCTTTTAATCACTGTCTCCTTCATCTCTAAGGTAGGAACCATTCTCCACTAAAACTTCACTATACTCCCTTAGGTGAGGATTTCAAGAATCCAAACAAAATGAGTATCTATACCACTCTGCTTCATATCTATCACCCAAAGTGGTTCTCAACATGGAGAACTCAAGGAAGATCAATGTAGAAACATTAAGGGCACTCAAAACCTTACCATCTAGGCACATTATCCACCCACTTGGGTTGAGCTTAACCAACTCTTTATCACATCATACCCTTATCATCACCTTTGGTGTAACTTTCCGGTCATCCATGCCTAGTTATTATATAAACACCCTCTTTGAATGACCATACTTAAGATCACCCTTACAAGACAACTATCCTCTTTAGATTTGGTCAACATCTATTCTCTTGTGCTTCCTATGAACTAAGGGGTACATGCAACTCTCCAAGTTAACCTTAGAGCAAAACACTATCCCAACTCATGGAACAAAGCCTCTTTTTCCACTCTTAGGGCAAGCCTACACAAGAACTCTGATTCACATAAGGACAGCCATGAAGCATCACTCATAAGAAAAATGCAACTTTCAACTCACACTAGTTGCCACATTCCTTCAAAACTACTTAAATCTATACCATGACTCTCTACTATCATTACCCATCACCATAAAGCAACTCATTATGCTAAGAAGGATTTCATTCTTACCATAACGACCCTTACCAAACCAGAAGTACACCACCATACAACATTTTCAATGTAATGCTCACAACCTCATAGGTCACACATAGCCATGATTGGCATCACAATACGATTTCAAATCTACCTTCATATATACTCATATAGTCACCACATCATAATAAGAATTAAAACTCACCTTTTCTTCCCTTGATCCTTGCAATATCACCCCTTCCAAGTAATCAGATCTAGAAGACCACCGGACAAGGGAAAATAAGAGAGAGATCATAGGGAGTTAAGCTCTACGGCATGACACAAGAGTAATGAAGAAAGTGAAACTTTTATCGTCATATAGCCTCTCGCTCATAGATGTGTCGCGACTCACACCGATGAACAAGACTCTACTAGACGTGGCTCATAAGATGTTGAATCCTAACACCATTTTCATAACCTTATGCTCTGATAGCAAATTTGTAACGACCCGAGAGCACCCCCTAGCCGTTACCAGCGTATTCGACCTCTCGGAGATCTTATACAGGCCCTTAGCATTCGCCATGGCATTTATCATAGAAAAATAGCAGAAAATTTAAAACTTTTTCATAAAATAACACAAGACATAAAAGTCACCTCATTTAAACCGTTAATACCAAATCGGAGTACTACGTCTCAAAGTAGCCATCTTAAAACATGACTACAACACAAGAGGGACACAGCCCTTACAATATAAAAAGAAACTACTATCTAGTACATAGAACTTAAGGAAATTCTTTAACATAAAGGTCCTTGAATCTTTAAGGACACACCCGAACTTGGGAATAGTAAGCCAAGCTCATCACTTCTAGGAACGACCCTATAGTCACCATCACCTACACTTGGTGTAAAAGGATGAAGAAAAATGGTGTTAGTACAAGAATGCACTAAGTATGATAACCAGGCAAAACATGCTTTTAAAAGGACATTTAGTTGGAAACTATGCATATGCAAAGTTAGAGAGACTTCAAGAACATTTAGCACAATAGGAACAATATCAACCACATACATCATCATACACATGGAAACCATTCATAATTGCGTATAGGGACACTTATAACATTTTAGGCACATTCAATGCATAAAATACATTACCTTCCTCTTTATCTTAACTCCTTTCCTCAAGCAACCTTTAAGGAATACTTGGTGCAATGTACTACCTTAGGGTTACTAAGGGTGAACTTAAATATAGTATTCATCAATCCAACCACATATATTCATAGAGTCATAAGCACACCATAAGGCATAGTTTTCACATAGAAACCATCATCTAAGACAACCCCTAAGTCACACTAGAGCAATGTGCAACTAGCATCCCATAATACTACTCGCACCAAGTGTTCCTAGGAAGCCACCATAGACTAGGTACATCATATTCAACAAGTCATAAGATATTCATTTAACATTAGACATAAGACCAACATACTTCATAACAAAATATAAGGACTCATTCCCTTACTACATCATTAGTCATAACCCATTTAGTTCATATCATAAGTAAACAACCCTCACAACCCTTTCACAAGCTCACTTGTTCAATGTACACATTGAGTCCCATACCCCACATATAATAAGCAAATCCATTAAGAAGTCATAAGTGTAATTCACATGCATAAACATACTTCATGTCTTGACATAAGTAAAGTAAACCTTAATATGCTTTGATATTAACATACATAGACCATAGTCTTCATTACATAAAGAGCCTAATCATAACCTCCCTTAGAGTCCACTTGTGCAATGCATAAGTAAGGTCCATAGTCCTACCTATACTAAGTAACTCCTCAAGAAATCATGACTAGAGTTCATGGAGTATTTTCATCTGAAATCATCAATATAACAACAATATAACCATAATATGAGATTAGAAACCTTTTAAAACTATATGGTGAAAGAACCCATGAGATTGAGTAAAACCCTAGATTTTTATGAACTTGAAATCTTTAAAAGTTTACATTGAAATTGGCTCTAGGGTGAAAGCTAACCCTAGATGAAGGATCACCATACCTTTGCTAAGATTTCCCAAGAAATTTGATAAAGAAAGCCTTGAATCCAACCTTGGCCAAGCAAGCTGCCAAGGCAGCTTGCAAATTGCTCTTGGAGGGAATGAAGGCGCACTTGCTCCCCCAAGGAGCAAAAAGTTTGTTCACGATGCGGTCGTGTCGCGGACTCTATTGTCTCGAAATTTAATTCCAAATATCTTTAGGGAACAACTCCATGTTGCGCACTTGTTCCGCAACGAAAATGCAGAAATTCAGAAATCTATTTTTACTTCATTAAAAAGTCCATTTAAATGAGGGGTATTTAGGGTACTTTAGGGGACGTGTATATAATGATTTTTAAGTCAATTTACTTCACTTTTATCACTCAAACACAAAACCCCAAAGATCTAAACCTAAAAGTTCCTCTTTCTCTCTACTCTCTCTCTTCTCAAGAACTCTATTGAAGAAGATTGGAACCTCAAGAAGAAGATCAACTCTCCAAGGTTTCAACTCGTATTTTCATGGTTAATTCATCTATAAGGTATGGTTGCTTATCACTCTTGGGATTCCTTTCCCCAAGAGGCCCCTTCAAGATGAATTTCAAAAATCTCCAATTTCTAGGTTTTCAATCCAAAAACGTGGGTCTTCTTTCTAAAGTGAAATTAATGTTACAAACTGACTTTGATTGATGTAATATGAACAATTATGGATGAATTTATGTTGTATTGGTGGTTTCTTGAAGAATTCCCCATGAGACCCATGTTTCTCCTTCTTTTCCTAATTCTAACCCTAGTTTGTGTTGGATATTGATTGAAGGCTATGAATTGAATATGATATTATGTAATTCATGTTTGTATGATGATTCTACCCTAGGTTATGTATAATTTCTATGAAATTAGGGTTGAGCCTTTGAATGAAGCCTTGAAGGCTATGAAGGGAATATGTCAATTCTTATATTGATGTTGATTATGTTATTACTTCATGAATGACCATGTATTATGTATTGGTTATGAATTACTTGGTAGTTGAAGTAAGGATGTCCCATGAAGGGCAATAAGGTATGAAGGTTGGTTCTTTTTTGAACTCAAGTATGAAAGGTGAATTACTTAGATTGTAATGATGCTATACCTAATGTGTTATTGTGGTGTTGATGACCTAGTTTCCTCATCCTTAACCCTCTACACTTGAATTAGCTATGAAGTATGTATGTATATTATGGTATGATTGCTATATGATTGAAAGGTAGTTCTCATGATTGTAGTGTAATGTAAAGTGAAAGATTTACTCACTTACTAAGTGTCTATAAAGTGAAAGGATTGTTACTCACTTATGAACACATATGAGTTATTATGATACGATTTCTACATAAGAGTCTAGTAAAGGCTAATGTGAACTTATGTGATGACTAAAGATGATTACAAAAGGGAATCAGATGCTTAGCACAGAAAGGGCATGTAAATGAGATGGGGGTCTCACATTTAGTAAGTCCGGCTCCCC
>NW_006239487.1:20486-27286 GCF_000226075.1 Solanum tuberosum
AGATAGTTATGTACGAATGGTTACACCTTAGGCAAGTGTTAACCCTCTCTTTTCGGTGTGGGATTAGAACACCGGATCCCATATAGCTCTCATGGTCTATGTCGATTATTGCAATATTTCCCTAATGTAAAAGTAAATGAAGGTATGAAAGGTGTGAACTCTTACTAGGGCTTTCTTAAGGGTTTCTACATAGTGTAAGGGAGGTTATGGGATTTTTCTTGCACATTGCACTTGTGGGATCCTAAGGGATGGTTGTAGTAGTGTTCTCTTATGATTATGATGATTATGCCTTATGTATGTTGAAGCTATGTTATGTATGATCATTATGAATGTGGTAAGTTATGATGAAATATGATCTTATGAATGTATGCATGAAGTAGGTTGCTTAATGTGATACTTGGCTTTGAATAGGGTTATGGGGTTTTATTCTTTGCATTGCACTAGTATTGCATGGGTTGGCTACGTGTTGGGATGATATTATGTTGGTTTGGACTATGATACTTAATTATGTGCATATTGGATTTACTTGGCAAAAGCATGTTTTGAATAAAATAACCTTTTATGCATGTATATTGGGTTTTTATGCATAGTAGTCATACTTAGTACGTGTGTTGTACTAACCCATTTTCTCCCTTTTTCCCAAACATTTAGGTTCGGGCTGTTGAGGATTCAAGCTTACTTCTCAAGACACTTGGAGTTGCTTCCCCATGTTGGTGAGTCCTCAAGTCCGAGGACAAGACCCTATGATCTAGCTTCTATGTTTAGTTCTTTGCTTATATTGAAAGACATTGTTGTACTTCCTATTTTCAAGACTTCTTATTGATGTTAGGGCTAAGTCCCATTTTCGATACTTCTATGTCTAGATGGTGCATTGTGACGAAGTTAGATTCTATTTTTCATATATGAAGTGAAGTTGGACTTCCAAAGTAAAAGTTTTAAATTTTCCGTGATTTTATTCTATGATATATGCTATGAAGAAAGCTAAGGGCTTGTATAAGACCTCTTCGAGGTCGAAGACACCGGTAACGACTAGGGGATGCTCTCGGGTCGTTACAAAATAGGTCGTGGGGGGCACCATGGCTCGTGGTGGTGCCCGTGGTCCTTCTGGCAGTGTGCCTCCCATCCTTTCCATGCCCTCCAAGGCCAAGGTAAGTCCACGGAAGCTCCCACGATCTGTGGTTCACACCACGAGTCGTGGTAAAGTTCGTGGTCATAGGGAAACACCTAGGCAAAGTTACCTTGCCTCCCTTGAGCCTAAGTGAAGTCCAAGTTCACTTTCGCGGACCGTCTAGGGCACCACGGCTCGTGGTGGTGCCCGTGAAGTTTGGGATAGTAGCTCCCTCAAATTGCAACATCTCCCACCAAGCTAAGGCGACCCCACGAGCTTTCCCACGGCCCGTGGTCATGACCACGAGTCGTGAAGTTGCTTGTGAAGGGGTGCCTTGGCTTGGCACCAAATTTGAGCATGCTGCCTTACCACCACGGGTGGCACCACGGCTTGTGGTGGCCACCACGGGTCGTGAAGACCCTCGTGGTCGAGGGAGGCAGTAGCTAGGACTAGTTTTAGGTAGCCTAGGTTCCCAAACCATGGCCTACACCCAAAACCCTTAGCCCTTGCCCTTAACCCATGACATTAACCCAACATTTAGGCTCTAGTTTAACCTATCATTTTCCGAGTCATTACAGCTAGAGTGTGGAGTCTTGTTTGACAATTGTATCAATGCCTTGTGTGGTGAGACTACCTTGAACATTATGCTTGATGACACCTAGAATTTGCCCCATTGGTCAGATTGATTGAGTAAAACAAGAAATTGAAATGATCTTAGGCAAGAATTTTGAAAAGAAAACCAATTTGAAAACATACCTCTTTGTGGCCATCCTTGTGAGAAGTGTGAATCTTGTTTTGGCTCCCTTTGAGCCTCGCCCTTTTCTTGGAAGAAACCTGAACAACTTTGACTTCTTTATCCCTTCACCCATAACCTTCATGAAGTTTTGGTTTTTTTGAATAGCCAACTTAGTCAAAAAGCCTAAGTTGGGGGTGTGGTGAAAAAGAAAGGAAAGTCAAGAAGTGTGAAGCATTCCCCCTTTGATCAATTGTTTTGAAAAAGATGGAACCCCTCCGTATGAAAAAAAGAGATTGAAAAGGAGAAAAAGTTGTGAAATAAAGTAGTGATAATTGCAAAAAAATGGGGTATCCGGTGAATCATGTCTAGTTGGATAATGGGGTGGATTATGTTCATGTTTGAATTAAAAAGAGAAGGAGAAAACAATTTGCAGGCCACACTTCACGAAGGTAGAAGCCACTATAGCCTAACTGACCATACCTTTACACGCAGCCCCGTTACAAGCCTAGAAAAGACCTTTGTGATCTTGAGTGAGCTGATATGAATGATTGATTGGAAAATAAGGGCAAACCTATGAGGGGAAGTCATGCATGTGTTCATCTTTGTGAGTGTGAGAGTTGTATGTGTTTCTGAAACTTTAAATTTTTGAGAAATTTTGTGTGAATATAGAATCATCTTTGTTGTGAGGGCATTTGAGAACCTTTGTTGAGCTTGAACTTGCATTTGAAGCAAGAATTGTGAGCTTGAGTACACCTGATGATGGTGAGTCACAATTTGAAACTTTGAGTGCACAATTGATCATTGTATGAGTAGTTTCAACCTTGTTGTGTGTATTTATGTTGAGTCTTATGCCGCACTATTTGTAGACACCCTTATTGAACTGTTGATCTTGAGTTTTACTTGAGAACAAGCAAAAGTTTAAGTTGAGGGTGTTGATGAGTCTGAGATTTCGACTCATTTAGGGCTTTGTTTTTATAGTATAAGTATCCTCATATGCCTAATTTATGCTCTAAACGGGTGCTTAAGTGTTGATTTGCATCATGGGAGGTTAGGGAGAACACAAGCTGAAGAGGTGAACAAAAGCGATCAATCATGATTGATCGCCAAGACCACTCGGCGAACCACCGAGTGGCTCTCTAGCCCGCCCAACTTTACAGTACACCACTTCTGAGGCAAGAGAATTTGGGTGATCAATGTTCCCTGTTGGCGAATCGTCGATAGGATTAGCGAAGAGATATTATGTCCATCGAAGAGTACAAGACTATAAGTGAAGCTGCAAGCATAATAGCGATAAAGAGGAACAAAGGGCGGATTGCGGAACCCATTGGCGATCCCGATATAGACCACCAAAAGTTACAGTATGAAATGGATGAAAACATGAGAAAAAAGGCAATGAAAAAGAGCGATTGGCGAATTGTCAACTGGTCGGTGATGGCCGACTTAATCCGCCGATTTACCCCAAAGGCCAAATTTTGAAAGAGTATAAATTGTTTTTTTGAAAAAAGAAAAGGCATCCAAACATTGTGAAAATTTAGATTTGAGAATGAAAAATGTTGTTCTTACTGGTTTGAAGCAATTTTCGAGTAGGTTTCAAGTTGGGTGTGTAATTGGAGCAAGATTTATTCATTTTAAGGTTTTTGAAATCAATACCCAGCTATGGAGCATGCAATAGGTATTGAATTTTCACTTTTTATGATGAATAGCTAAAACCCCATTCTTGGGGGTTTGACCATGTGATTAATTGCTTAATTTAGCTAAGTGGGTGTTAGAAATTATTGATTGTATTGCTAAATCGAAGTGGATCTGATTTATTGTTGTTGTTAGATTGTTGTGTTGAATGTTTATTTCAATGTGGTTTAGTGTTTTATGCTTGCTTGACAAAGAGGTGTAAAACCAAGGCGATAAATTAGCATTGGTAATTATTGGGCTATTGTGGGTTTATCCCGAGAGAGTGAATCTTAGTCCCGTTCTACCTATCTAGCTCGAGAGAATAGATGAAGTGAGCTTGTGGGCTGGTTTTCGTATTTAGCCTGTTGAGGTTTGACTTCACGTACCAGGACACTACTTCGGTTCAAGTACCAACGATCATGTGTAGTGATATAACCCAACCAAGGGTTGGGATCGTTCCCACATGGAGTGGTTTCGAGAATTAATAGAAAAGTAAAATCAAGTTCTAATCAGTCATAGCTATAAACATTATTGAATACAAACATACTAAGTCTAAGGGGTGACGCAAGCGTCAATTATCAATGGGGGTTTGTATTAGCTAATCACAAAACTGACAAAAATATAAGGAAACGAGATAGGGAGACGGGAATCTTGGGATGTGATAGGAATATGGGATAAAAGACACTATCATGTAGATGCTATTGATAGTACATCGCTGAATATTAGTAACTAGGCTAGACTTTAGTGGGGTAAATTCTCTCTCGAGCAACTTACCCCGAATCAACTCGATTTCTCTTGAAAACTGAGTTGCCACATTTAAGCACAACCTCCACCTTAGCCCATTCACTCTCTCGAGCTAAAAGTGTGGGAGAAGGCCTAGGATTCACTATCTCGAGCTGAAACCACGACGACCCAATAACCACCGGCTATTAATTTAGTAGTCTTAGTTTTAAAACCTCTCTCTTGAGCAAGCCAAAAACACAATGATGAAATCGTATTTTCAACTACAATCTCATTAAGTTCAAACACAACTACTAAACGAAATCACATTTAAACAGCGAATATACCAACAATAAATAACACCCAACAGTAAATTTTAACCCATATTCACAAAATCACACCCCAAGAATTGGGGTTTTTAGCTAGACATGAAAAAGAGAAAGAAATCGATACCAACAAGTGTTTCCATAAAGTGGGTACGATGAATAAAGTCTTTAAACACGTCAAGGATGAAGATTCTTCGAGACCCACTTCCAATTTCTTGGAATTGAAAATCTTCAAATCTTCAAGTTCAAGCACAATGTCTCCAAAACCTCTAAGAACTAAAATTGAAAATATTCTAAGTCTTAAAAATAAATTCTCTCTAAAGTTTGATACTAAGCTAACAATTTAAACAAGTATTTATAGTGTTCAAAAATTTGTGTTGTGAAGGACCATTCGGCGCAGTTAGTCGGGATCGCCGACACACTCGGCGATCCGCCCATTGGTCTAGTTCATCGCCTTTCTGCTTTTGCCTTAAGAATTCTTGCATTTTGAGGCATTGAGCAATAGAGTGCTGCTTCGCGGAACTTCTCGACGATGCACCGATTGCTCCTTTTCATCACAGACTTGACCTTTCCCTTCAGGGCTCAGCACACTGGAACATTCGGCGGGATTTAGGACCTTTCTGCGACTCGCCTAATAGTTTAGGTGATCCTAAGGAAGTGTTTTCTCCATTCTTTCAGCCGCTTTGTTCCCTTTTGCTTGATAGCATCCAAGCTTTGTCTCTCAATCCAAATACCTGAAACTTAAGGGTTTACATCAGTTATTGAGACAAAATATGCATTTGAGAACACTAATTCTATTAAAATATATCCCTAAATGAGTCCAAATTGTGAACTCATCAAGGTTCGAGAGAACTCAATTGAAGTGACATAGTTGTTCGAGAGAAAATTATCTCATCTATGGTCGAGCCTACCCATGAAGATTTATTAACTTTTGGTAGTCACCTAATACCCATTTAGTGCGAATTGGCAATTGGTCAGTCGTTCATCCAAGTACCTCTTACTCATTTGATTACTCTTGCTGATTGTTATTGTTGTGATCGCTGAGAGATATAAAAAACCCCTACCTGACATTTATGTCAACTGTTTGATTTAATTAAGAGTTTCTGATAATTTCCATTCCTACAATCATGTAAATCACATTTATAACTTCACAATTGAATTCAAAATCGTACCGCTCCCTGTGTGATCGACCCCAACTAACTTGTTGGGTTTATACTAGATTATGATAGTCTACACCTAGTATCGGATGAGGTGTAGTTGAGCGTTAATCAACCTACAACATTGGTTCTATCACACAATCTAAGAAATGAAATAAAAAAGACAACTCCTACATGTCTCGTAGCCTCATGTTTATAAATGTGGTATACAACACATCCATAAGCAAGAATCTACACAGACACGACTTTGTAGACTCTCTAGGATGACCTGCTCTGATACCACTTTTGTCACACCTCAAATCCCATTGAGATGGACAGGCACCCAAAGCCGTAAAGGCTCGAGAGAACCCACATACAACCTATACCTACCATGTGTTTAGCTAAGATAATCATGAAACTCTAATAAGTATACATATAAGCTACAATGATAAAAGAACAACATAGGTAGGCCCAAAATATACACACATGACTCGGCCGTTGAGGCCACAACTGTTAAGGAACCAACCATAACTCCATGATATGCGTTAGTCTACAAAGCTTCTATAAGATAGACAAACATAGAGTAGGTTGGGACAGACCCCGCCTTACCCTAACTACGATACAATACCAAAATGAATCTACCAAGGACTCAATAAAGCTCTGAATCAACCTAGAGCTCACTAAAAGTAGTTGAGTGTCGTGTGCTCTTATTGAGGAGGTCTACTAGCTGGAGTACATGTGCATGCAACATAAAATACAGCATCCCCCGCGAGGGATGTCAGTACGAAAAAATGTACTGAATATGTAAGGCAATAAAAAATGTAAAACAATGGCTCAAATGAAATCAAGTATCAATATATGAGTGCATAGATCAGAATAAAAGAGCACATTTGTTTACTCTTGTGGGATCACGTATGTTACATTCTTTTCTTTACTTTTTTTGTGTGTTATGATCTTTATAAAACATGTGATACAAATAACCAGATGATCAGTGGTAGAAGAGGATGACCCATGTTAGGCATTTTAACCCCTAGGATGTTGTCCTCATAATTACACAAATTGGGATCGGCCCATGCTAGGCTTTCGCCCCTGAGCTGCCACCCTTA
>NW_006239487.1:27333-27490 GCF_000226075.1 Solanum tuberosum
ATGCTAGGCTTTCGCCCTTGAGCTGCCACCCTTCTATACCAATTGGGATCGACCCATGGTAAGCCTTTGCCCCTGGGCTGCCACCCATAATTATACAAATTGCTTCACTTAGATTCTTTAATCTTTGAGATTGTTGTTTTGATGTTCATAACTCTTT
>NW_006239487.1:27659-50491 GCF_000226075.1 Solanum tuberosum
GATTCACCAAACTTGCTTTTGCAAATACCATATCTATACCAGCACATAGGGTATAAAATAGTGAACATATAATGAAGTAATTCTATACACTAAGGAGAGGGGAATATTGATAGCTATTTGGAGATCGTACGCTGCCACTATGTTTCCTTTACTAGGAATAGAACTTAGGAAATTCACTTTGTTGATATTAATTGCAAATATCTGATTTCATGCCAAGGAATATGGAATCGAATAGCCTTACATACCTTATTACCTGACCAGTACAACTATCACAATTCGGCCTCCCCTTTTAGGTGTTAATCTACAATATAAGTCATGATAAACTAAAATCAACAGCTATCACACTGTGGGCTTCATAAAATAATAGCTAACTATGACGAACAACGAGCATACAACCCTTAAACAAATGTGTATCACCACACCCTCCTTCTCTGTCCAATATATACCTTATATATTCTTTTCCAAGATTACCCAAGCTGCCCCAACAACAATACACATAAAATATCCCCAAATATTCTTTGTAATACAACAAACTATTGAGCTCACCACCCCTTGAGTTCTTAATGACAAACTCATACATAAGGAGGACAAAAATGGATCAGTCACCTTACCTCAATTTCTGCAACTTTTCCTTATAACTTGAACTCTTCTAGAACTTCAACTTCCCTTCACACTTAAACGAAAGAAGAGGAGAAAAGTTTCTTAATAACCAATTAGAAAAATGAGCAGTAGCTTGTGGAAACTTTTGCCTTGTACTTATAATTAAGCATGAATAGCAAGTTCTCCTAGTCTTCCATGAGAGGATTAGACTAAATCCATAAGTGTTTTTTCTTACGTTGGTTTGCAAATATGAGGGTTTCTTCAAGAACCCTAGAAGGAATTTTATGGTTGTTTTAATCCTTAAGAGAAAAGAGAGAGAGAGTTGGAGTTGATTCTAATTTTTTATGTGTTAAAATGAGTGGAAATAGCAGTCAATACTTATCTTATATTGAGCTTTCTTGACCCTTAAAAATATCCTCTAGAACCTTATATTTAGCTTCATTTCCAGCCACTTATTGGTCAAGTAGGTGATGCACTTGCTTATGTACATTGAGCTGCTCAAAAGGTCAAAGTAGGTGATTCGCCTACTTGCCCTTTTTCTTAGTTGGGCTTAACTTACATTGGGCCTTGGCAGATTTGGCTGTTGGGTTTTGATTTTATTTCCATTTTATTTAACTTAGTTTGGGCCTCAAGTGATTCCATTAATATATGCCTAAATCTGATCTATTTTATCCCTTATTCTTCTACTCAACTTGGGCCAGAATTAGTGCAAGTAGGTGGTAGTGTACTTGGCCCAATATGGTCAAAATAATCTTAGTAGGTGATGCACCTACTTGGTCATTTAAGCTGGTCAATAAGTCTAACTAGATACACCTACTTGTCACCTACTAGCTTAGTTAAGTCAAGCAAGCAACTCAGTTATTTTAATCCATTCTCTAATTATTAATCCTTTTTTCCTTAACTTAGCACTTAAATTACAACCTTACTATCCCTAATTTAAATACTTCCATCGGGGTTAACTTTGAGTACACATGCTGAAACATGCAAGACATCGCATCACCTTCCAAGCTAGTTTACACCAACAATAATCATATAAGAAACATGGTCCCTCACATATATGATAAGGCTATGTCAAGAGTATCATATGAATAGAACTTGTATATGCGTAATATGGGGTGTTACAATTATATATCGAGTTGATACGTATACCACTAAGTAATAAATATAAAGATAACTTTACTATAACATAAATGTAATGTTTTGGAAAATGCATTGGGGAAATGAGTGTGGTTAATGATAAGTGTTAATTTGGAACTAAATGATAAATTATCTCTTGATTTTATCTATATTGGACAAGTAAAACTGAACATCTATTTTCAGTATGGTGGACGGGGGGAATATTAAACATTCGTTTTATGTAAGTTATTTGGTGTTCTAATGTACATTTTGCATTAAACTAGCATGCAAACGTTTGGTGCAAGTTTATGTGTAGATTTGATGTTACTCATATGCAACTTATACGTTTCAACACACCATATATTCAAACGTAACATTTTTTCCTTTCAAAATAATAAATAACGTCAGCTAATTGTATGTTTTTTTATAATAATAGCTAAAAATAAGATTAATATGAATTTTTCATTGTTCAGCTATGAATTTTTATCCGTCAGTAATTTTTTATTTTTCTTGTAGTGACCTTGAACCTGTAAAATTAGAAAAGAATTGCGAAAAATTTTCTTATCCTTTTTCCAAATGAATGAAGTGTTGTACAATGTATCCTTTTTATACAAGTGAAAAGCACGAATCAACCTATTTTACTTCTACTATAATTGCCATCTACTATAATTAACAACTTAAAGAGTTCTTAGTTAGGTACAAGTTATTAAAAGATTCATTACCATATACACTAAAGATTTACCTAGGCTATACAAGGAGAAAATACTAATTATTGACAAAAGATTGGGCCAGAATTAAGTTGTACAGACTGGGCCAAAACGTGTGCAAAAATCATCCCATGTCCAAACTCCAAATCTGCAAAATTTGAGATATGTCATCGGAGGTGTGAAAATCACCTAACATCAGAGAACCTCAACACCTCCCTCAAGGTGGAGGGGATGAACGAACACCCAACTTGAGCAAAATATTGTGATGAAGAATATGTGAGGGACTTTGTGAACAAATCGGCTAATTAAGAGGAAGATCGAACAAATGAAAGTGAAATGAGGTCATCCAGAAGCTTCTGTCAAACAAAATGTCATTTAATTTCAACATGCTTTGTTCGTTCGTAAAATACGGGGTTCTTAGCTATGTGAATCGTTGCCTGACTATCGAAATGTAAAGGCACAAGCAGGGGCATCAGAATGGACAATTCCTGAAAGAGACAGACCAACCAAGTGAGTTCAACCACTACTCTCTGCATTGAACGATACTCAGCCTCTGCAGATTTAAGAGAAATGGAGGTTTGCTTCTTGGATTTCCAAGAAATTGGAGAACCCCCAAAGGTGTGTTTGGTACGTAGGAAAATGTTTTCTTGGAAAACAAGTGGATTTCTAACTTATTTTCTCATGTTTGGTTGGTGAGTAGAAAATATTATCTGGAAAATATTTTTTAATGTTTGGTTGGAGATTGAAAAATATTTTTAGAAAATATCTTTTATTTTTAGCTTGAGACTATAAAATACTCTTTAGAAAAATAATTTCTAACCTTAGTGGCATAAAAGAAGAAATTTTAAAAATTTGAATTATTTTTCAAAATAATTTTTTCAAACACGTATTTTGACGAGAGGTGGTGGTTGGGGGATGGCTGGGGTAGGGGTAGGGATAGGGATGTCGTAAAAATTGAAATATTTTTCGAAAATATTTTTTTTTTAAAATAAAATTTTGACGTGCTTGGGGAGGGGGTGCAATTGGGTGTAGTGGTGACATAAAAAAGGAATTTTTAGAATTTCTAAAATAGTTTTCAAATACAATTTTTTTTTTAAAAAATTGATGAGGTGGCCTGGGCGGGGGTGGCGTAAAAAATGAATTTTTTTTAAAATTGAAATATATTTCAAAAACAGTTTTTTTTAAAAAATTAATTGATAGAGATTTTTTAAAAAAAATTGATGGAGGGTGGCTTGGGTGGGGTGGGGGGTGGAGAGGGCGTAAAATGAATTTTGTTTTAATTTAAAATATTTAACCAAATTTATTTTTGTGGGGGGAGAGGACAGGGGTTGTAGAGGTTGAGTGAGGTAACAAAATATCTCAAAATTTGAAATATTTTTTAAAAATAATTTTTTTTGTTTGGGGGAGTGGGACTGGTTTGGGGGTAGGGGTAAAAAGTATTTGAAATTTAAGAAATAAGAAAATTTTAAAAAAATATTTTTTTTTATGGGGAGGGTCTGGTACGGGGTAGGATAAGAAAACAATATTGAAGGATGAAGTAGATTTTTGGAAAATGTTTTCCTTAATTTTTGAAAAGAAGTCATTTTCCTTAAATTTGAGGAAAATGAGTTGATTTGGAAAACATTTTTTGATAAAAATTTAGAAATTATCCCATATTTTATAAAAATACCCATCATTTATAGTTTTGAACTAAATTTTATCCTAGTTTTTTGTACAAAATTTATGCTGCATATTTTATACAATTTTTATCCAAACTTGTTCTACAAAGTTACTTCCAATTACAAGTAGTAATACTAGTTTTTTTTTTTGTATAAAATCATGGTATTTTCCTTTTGTTTTCTTCCTCTTTTCTCAAATTCATATTAATTATGTTCGTTGTCATGACTTTTCAATGAACATTATCATTATAAAATGATAATACAAACGTATGGGTATTTTAAATAATTTTTAAAACTTGTAGGTATAATTCATATTTGTTTTAAAAAGATAAAATATTTCTCAAAATCTATGGTCGAAACGCATGGTGACACTTCCCTTGTAAATATTTGTAAAAATATTTAAAAATTTGTGGTCAAGCGCTACCTAAATAACAAAGTCTTGATTTGTTATTCTGTTGACCCGATAAATGTCAAGTATGGATGTATTATTGCAAATCCAACCTATAATGTATGCGTCATTAAATAGCTGGCATATTCTAAACCCACTTTATAGTCATATACTCTCTCTTCCGGCCTTGCCTTCTTTTGACATACTTTCTTCCCCCACCAAATAAAATAGTTATGAAATTCTATTTGGCCAAAAATATATTTGAAATAAACATATTTTTAAAATTTGATCAAACATACTCATTTTCAACAAATAAAATAGCATTTTTTTATAAAGCATATTTATCTAGTAAAACTTTAAAAAAAAGTAAAAAAGTTTTAAAATTAGATGTACCTTATTTTATTCAACTAAAAACTAATAAAAAAAAGCATGGAATCAAATTTAAACCGTTGGACAATTATTAAATTTCCTTTTCTCTAAAAAAAATCAAACCGTTGTACACACTCTCTCTCGGCATCTCCTCTCTCTCTCTTTCTCATCCTCACAAATCTCAGTAAATTTTTGTTTGATTTCAATGAATTTCTTCAGTAAATCTCTTTGATTAGCAGAGAAATGAACTGTATTAGTTTCAATTTCAGATTCAAAAAAAGAGGAAAACCCTAGCTAAGTGATTTTGTGTGAGCAAGTGAAAAATATGAATCAGTATCGTATATATGAAGCTATTGGCCATGGAAAACACTCGGTAATGGTTTATTTTTTCTCTGTTCTTCTTTTGTATGCGTTATTAGGTTAACTGTTTTCTTTAAGTTTCTTTTTTTTTTTTTTGTCTTTTTGCAGACTGTATATAAAGGAAGAAAGAAGAAGACAATAGAGTATTTTGCGATTTTAAGTGTGGATAATTCTCACAAAAACAAGGTTCTTCATGAAGTATGAAACCCCATAAAAGAAGTTTCTTTGTTTTTATATTTGAATTTTAATTGTAATTTGAGTTTGAGAGTTAATTCATACAGAATTTACTAGGGAAGTGGAATTGGATTGTTGAAATTTCGAATTTGATTTCACCTACAACAATAACAACAACAACGTACACAACATAATCTCATAAAGTGGGGTTTGGGAAGGGTAGAGTGTACACCAACCTTATCCTTACCTTGGGAGGTTGAGAGATTAGACTGTTTTCGTTAGAACCTTACCTGTATATGCTTGCATGTGATGATAAAATTGTGGAACTGCCTGATTTATCCTCTTGATAACAGTGGTATCTGGGCCACCGTGTATTTTAGTGCATAGTACTGTCTGTTTGTTATGCACATCAAGGGTTAGGTAGATGAGAAGATATCACCTAGTGTTATGTATTGTGAAATTTGAACCTTAGTTCCCAAACTGTTACTTGATCTATTTGATTGCTAGGCCACCCTATTGGGAAGATGAGAATTTAAGATTTAATTGGGAACCAAGCTGCGGAATTTATTTTATTTGCTACCCAATAGCTCTCTTAGAAATTTGAGGACTCCATAATACTATTGAATTTTAATTGTAGTCAACTTTTTTCAGAGGAATAGACATAAAGGAAGAATGTTATTTAATAGGTATTTATAGGGTAATTATTCGTGAGCCCTCCTTAGTTTGGACTTTAGAAACCGTCTGCTTACAACACGTTGTTGTGTTATTATATGCATTGACTTGCGGTAAAATTCTATTGGTGCTTGCTAATCTGCAGTGCTAATGGATCGGCGTACTCAATTGTTTTAACATTATCTGTAGTTCTTACAAATTTGCAGAAGCAGCTGAACTACTTCAGAAGCTAAATGTATATGCTTTTAAAAAGCATGGTCTTAGAAAACAACTTGCCTCATCATATTTCTAGATGTAAAGGATTGTTGATGCTTGTGACTATCATAGTTATGAGAATATTGGGAATTATATGAGTCATAACACAGTCTTTCTGTTCTGTGGCATAAATTTGAAATCTCGTGAACAAATGATGAAGAACCCCAACCTCTTTTCGTAAAATCTATTTCCTTCAGTTTCCTTTATGCATACTTATTCTTTTATTGGCTACATTTTCCGCAGGTCAAAATTCTTCATTCTCTAGATCATGCAAATGTATTGAAGTTCCACTCGGGGTGAGATTTATCTTTTTCCTATCTTCCATGTAACTCCTTTTTTTTTCTTCAATTTTGTTACTGTGGTGAAGGTCATTTTGGTGTTTAATAAGAAGATTTATCTGACTTATTTTCTAATTCAACCGATCCATAGGTATGAAACATATGCACACCTTTGGTTGGTTTTAGAATATTGTGTTGGAGGAAATCTAATTAGCTTATTGCAGCATGTAAGCACTGGCAGGTATGGTATTTTATACTTAAATTTCATTGATCGAGTGGTATAACTGCTGTGTTGGCATATAGGATGCCTTATGCCGACATTATGCACGAACATCTAAAATTTTTTACAACACCCTATTTCTTCTTGGTCTTTTTATTATTGAGGTTTCATGGTAAATATGTTGCATGCCTACATTAGGATTTCCCAAACAGGCACTAAGGACATCGGTGTCATGTGACGATTGAACACTTAATTAGAGATGATTGTTTGTAGTCTCACAAAATACAAATATAGGTTCTCACTCTTTGGACTAACTTGTTTCTTGTGCCAGAAAAATGATGTGAAAGAAATAGGTTTCTTTTTTGATTTGTATATAAAGAGTAGTCAAAATGACCACAGTTTACTGTAGTTGGTAATGTCACAACTTGCAGATCCATCATCTTACCAGTATTTTAGTTTAAACCACACCTGGGAGATTTTTAACATCATTGAATCTCAGAGTTGAAGGATGGTAAGCTTCTTGAAGATTCAATACATGATCTTGCTTGTGGCCTTGTTAGAGCTCTTTTGTAAGGAACTTTAGCCTTCATTGTTCTTTGTAACACTTGTTCTTTTGGGCATGAATTACTTTTTTGGTGTATTTTCTACTATACCAGATACTTGCATTCAAAGGGTATTTACTGTGACTTAAAGCCATCAAATATCATGTTGGATGGAAATGGAATCACGAAGGTATGGTGATCTTTATGTTGTGACTTTTCCATATCATGACGAGTGCTTTTGACCAATTATATGAAGTTCAAGTTCCATTTGTTTCCTGGCAGCTGTGTGATTTTGGATTAGCAAGAAAATTGAGTGATATATTAAAGACACCTTCCTCCCAGGTAGTTCACCTCTGTCTCCCCTTCTTTTTTCCCTAAAATGAAAAAAGGAAATTTGATTCGTTAGTAGTTAAAATGTTCAATGTTACTTTTATTTTGAAAAGGAAGTAAGATTTTGAACCATCTTGAGTGATTTGCAGGCCCTGTGTGGTGACTTATTAAATAATGCCTTGTGTTCAGTTTTTTCACCTAGCCGTTCCCGAATAGATTCATGAGGTTGCCCGATGATGGATTGTTTAACGACTTTCTTAAGGCCAAAATTGTCGTTTTTTGTGAAGGTTTTGACTTGGTTGGTACTAAGAACATAGTCATTCCACAAAGGGTGTTAGTAGATTAAGACAACAAAAGGGCGGTCATAGAAGTCAAAATCCTCTATGGAGTTTGTATCAAATCAACTGCCGAATCAACTAGCCCCTAAAATGGATTGCGCTTTAAGCGCTTGACCTACACCCAAGCGTCGCGGCAAGTGCGAGGCCTCGATGAGTAGGAGGGCATGACGGTTGCTACAAAACTTCTGGCATAAATCTAGGCGGAGCGGCTGTCGCTGCATATTTTGATGGTAGAAGCAAAAATTCAAATGAGAACTTTGATGGCGAAAGAGGGGAAATGTTCCATGTGAACGACACTTACATATGGATTGGTCAATCCTAAGGGTCTGGGGATCGCCGACAGTTAGCACGTGTGACACGTACTCCGAAAGGGAATCGGGTTAAAATTCCTGAAGTTGGACGTGAGGGTTGATGCCAACGTTAGGAAGTGTAGAGATGTAGATGGGAACCTCGATAAAAGTTTTCTTATTTGTTTAATAGCCTACCCTCCCTGGAATCGGCTCAGCAAGAGGTAGGGTCCAGCGGCTTAAAGAGCACCGCAAGTAGAATGGTATATGATGCGCTCCTGGTAGCCCTTCAAAATCTGGAGGAATGAATGTTATCCACGCTCGGTCATACTCATAATCGCATAAGGTCTCCAAGGTGAACAACCTCTTGTCATTGGAACAATGTAGGGAAGGGAATTCGCTAAAATAGATCTATAACTTTGGGAAAAGGATTGGCTTTGAGGGTTGGGCACGAGGGTCCCAGAACCAAACCCATCGATGTCGGTAGACTACTCGAGCTCCTCCAGGAGCGAGAGTGGGTTGCCGCCCGGTGGACAGATTGGAATGGTTCCTTCGGGGCCCTTTCCCAAGCTATAAACAGCCAACTCAAAACTAGTACAAACAAGGGGAATCCGACTGTTCAATTAAAACAAATGATTTCGATGGTCCCAACGCATGTTTACACAATGTGATTTCTCCCTGGTGTTTTGAATTTCAAAGTGAAGAAATTCAACCAAGAGTGGGTAAATGACGAGAGTAACTATGACTCTCTTAAAGTAGCCAAATGCCTCGTAATCTAATTAGTGATGCACATGAATTGATTAACAGCATTCTTACTGTGTCTACTATCCAATGAAACCACAACCAAGGGAACATGCTTTGTAGAATCTGCCGGGAAAGAAGACCGTGTTGAGCTTGACTAGGTCCGACTTTGTGAAATGACTTGAGAGGTGTAGTAAAAGTGGGCGCGGAAAGGCGAAAACAAAATACAACTACTTTTAATGTTATTTTACTTATTCTATGAATCAGAAGCGGGGTGTTGCTTCTCATTATGGATCTAAGGTTTGCTTCACGGGCCGATCCGAGTGGAAGACATTGTCACGTGGGGGAGTTTGGCTGGGCGGCACACTTGTTTAAAGATAATACATGTGTCCTAAGATGAGCTCAAAGAGAAAAAATCTCATATGGATAGAAGGGTAAAATCCCACTTAATTCTGATTTCCATTACGAATACGAACTATGGAAGAGTGGCCTAATGATGCTTTAGACCTTCAAAATTGGAAGCTAGAGGTGTTAGAAAAGTTACCACATGGATAAATGGCTTATGGCAGCCAAGCGTTCATAGAGACATTTTTTTATCCTTCGATGTCCGCTCTTCCTATCATTGTGAAGCAGAATTCACCAAGTGTTGGATTGTTCACCCACCAATAGGGAATGTGAGCCAGGTTTAAACTGTTGTGAGGCAGGTTTAACCTACTGATGACAGTGTCACAATAGTAATTAAACCTAGTACGAGAGGAACTGTTGATTCACACAATTGGTCATCGCACTAGGTAAAAAAGCCAGAGGTGTAAATCTACCATGTGCTGGATTAAGACTGAACGCCTCTAAGTAAGAATCTGGGATAAAAGGTTCCACGTACTGACCCATAGTAGGGAGTTATAGCCCCCATGGGCACTTGTCGTTGGCTAAATTATCGTAATTAAAGCATCGTGGTGACCGCCTTGATGTATAATTTCCATCGAGCAACGGGTAGAATCCTTTGGAGATAAATGAAATATGCTACGGGGTATTTTAAGTGACAGAGTGGCCTAGCTACTACCATGAAACACTGAGATTCAGCCCTTTTTCACTCTGATTCGTCCCCCCAACCTCATATGCAATTCTAACTTTTCAAAAGTAAGAATTATGTATTGCTTACTTCCTTGTAAGGAAAAAATCTACCAAGTTGAATTCAACATAAGTACCGAGAATAACATCGTACATGAAATGTATTACTCTTCCACTAAGTTTTGAACTATATGTTCTATGGCGACCAATAAGTTGTCCAATAATGATGTCGCATTATGAGGTTTTCTGTGTGTTGAGTTCATTTCTCATGCCTAATGACATCTCAAGGGTCTGATAAAAATATTGCTATCAAAAGTCATTTTGGGATATCAGGTGCAATCCTGAAGCCAAGAGACATGGTGAGAGGCATACAGGTCTGCATAAACAACACGTGTGTCCCATTTGTATAGGGCTGGCAACATCGGTCAGTCAAGGACTGCGCACCAAGGCCAAGTGATCAACCAAGGCCTATACGCACAAGATAGGCAATGCTGGTCGAGGCTAGATGACGTTGGTTGAGGCCATGCGATTTCTTCCAAGGTCCGAACATATCGAAGAAGCAATGTTGGAAATGCATCGGACAAGCGACGTTCGTCGAGACCAGACGACATCACACAAGGCCTGCGTGTATCTTACCGGTGCCGTCAGACAAGGCCATGTGACATCAGCCACACGATGTCGGATGAGGCAAGGCGACATAAGCCAAGGCCTACGCGCATCGTACATGTGACGTCTACCTAGGCGTCATCAGCTAAGGCCTACACACAACGACCAGGTGACGTCTGACCCTCGCAAGCGGTATTTGCCAAGGCATGACCACATCAAATAGGCATCGTCGGCAAAGGCCAAGGCCAATGCACATTGAAGAGGTGACGTCGGTCAAGGACAAGCGACATTAGCCAAGGCATGCATGTATCGACCATGCAATGTCGGACAAGGCTAGCCAAGGCCTGTGCACATTGAAGAGGTGACGTCGGTCAAGAACAAGCGACATTAGCCAAGGCCTGCATGTATCGAACATGCAATGTCGGATGAGGCTAGGCGATATCGGCCAAGGCCAGACAAAATCGGCCGAGGCCAGGAGACATAGCCGTGGCATGCATGCAACGACAAGCGTAGGGTAGGAAACATCTATCATGGCCTACGTGCATCGGCCAGGCGACGTTGGCCATGGTTAGGCGGCATTGGCCAAGTATTGAGCATCAAGGCATAACAACATTAGTCGAGGCCAGGAGACATTGGCAGTGGCATATGCACAGCAGCAAGCTGAAGTCAAGCGACATCCACTGTGGCTTGTGTGGTTTGTGCAGACATGAGTCAGTCAACATCGACTGAGGCCAGGCGACATCATCTGTGGCTTTTGCATAACCGTCAGGTGATGGCAACCAAGGCCATGTGACATAGGCCATAACATGCAACATTGGTTGAGGAAAAGAGACATCGTCTATGGCTTGCATGCATATGATAGGTGAGTCGGACGCGACGACATCAACTAAGGTTTAGTTTACAACATGCGGACGCTCATGCCATACAAAAATCAAAAGAGCATGAAACACAATTTAGGCATAACAACGCCACGTATTCTCAATGTTTCCACCCCATATGGTTCATTCGTACTAATTTTCTCTATATTTTCAATTGATACAATATTTAAACATCTTTAATTTACACAAATATGTCCTATTACATGGGCCTTCAGGATTCGAGTAATATTTAATAGTTAGAGTCGGAGGCATTCGTATTTCATAGTCCGAAGTGAAATTTTTTTATTTATGAAAAAAGAACAAGTGCAAAGCATTTGCCAAGGATGTTTTCATTATTCAAGAACGGAAGTGAGGGGCTCAAAGTTCATCATATACCGTCCTAGTCTCAACCATAAATAGTGTTGACCAGGGATCGACATATTTTGCTTTTAGGACTCTACCAGCACATTATGAGAAACCATAGTTTTTGGGTTTCGGGGGGAGTATGGTATCAAGGCTGAAATATAAAGATATTGATGGAAGGGATCCACAAGGAGTGGACCCTGTAGCTTAATTTGATTCAACACATGGAAACTTACTAGGTCAATACATCATAAACATTGACAGACTTAGAGCTCTTTCTTGTATCTATGGGTGGTGGTTCATGGTCGTTCTTAGTTGGTGAAGCGATTTGTCTGGTTAATTCCGTTAACGAATGAGACCCCAGCCTACTAACTAGCTATGCAGAGGTATCTAGACCAACTTCTTAGAGGGACTAGGACCTTTTAGGCCTTGGATGATTCTTTGTTAGTGTGAGTGTTGCATCTTTGTCCTGTCTTGTTTATATGTGTGTGTGGTTTTGGGACACTTCTTTCTTGTGAGGGCAGGTAAGTTGAAAAATTGGTGATTCTGAAAATTCCTAATTGAGTCAAGTGAGCATATGAAAGAGTTAATGAGTTGAGTCATTTCTTGAGTTTGAGTTGTTGTCACTTAAATGATTCTTGGTTTTAGAAAATATGTCATAAGAAAGAGAGGATTTCTTTTGTGAAAAGTTTTCATGTGGAATATTTGTTAGTACCAACCGAAGCCATTACCTTTGTGCTTAATTGAGATAGGGAAATTGATTTGTGGAACAGTCTGGAAATAAGAGTCTCTTGTGTTTATGATTTTCTTTACTTGAGAACAAACAAAGTTTCCAAGTTGGGGGTATTGATGAGTGGTGGATTTCAACTCATTTGAGGCTCTTTTCGTAGTTATTTTGGCTTGCTTTAGTTTAGAATTGGTGCTTGTAATGTGGTTTTTTTTCATATTTGCAGGAAAATGAAATGGAGAATTGATTTAGGATATTTGAAGAAACCAAGTGAACTTGATGCAAAAGGAGGTCAAGAGCTAAAAATGCAAGGAAAGTACCCTTCCCAAACGCGCTGAAACCAAGTGAACTTTATCTGCCTGTTTGAATGTCTTCATTTAGGGGAAGAAGTTTGCTAAGCCTGAACTCAAATCATGCATAGAGGAGTTTGATCAAAAGTTGAATAACTTCGACATTCAGAGGAAGGAACAAGCACTTAGTGCAAAAAATGTTCATAGCCATCAACAGGAAGTGGAGACCTTTGAAAGCATTACTGTGACTGAAAAAGAAGAAGAGGAAATCGATGATTCTGAAATTATTGAAGGTAGTTTTCTCCAAGTAATCTGTTCATTCTGTTATTACTATTTAATGTTTTATTTACAAGGTTCTCATTTTGAAAACAAATATGGTGGAGGAAACTAGAGCTTCATGTTTGAATTTGATTTCACCTACAACAACACCAACAACAAGAACGTACACAACATAATCTCATACAGTGGGGTTTGGGGAGGGTAGAGTGTACACCGACGTTATCCTTACCTTGGGAGGTTGAGAGATTAGACTATTTTCGATAGACCTATAGTTGTATTTGCTTGCACCTCTGATGATAAAATTGTGGAACTGCCTGATTTATCCTCTTGATAACAGTTGTATGAAGCCACCGTGTGTTGTAGTACATAGTACTCTCTGTTTAACTACACATCAAGGTAGAGGAGAAGATATCACCTAATGTTGTGTATTATGAAATTTGAACCTTAGTTCCCAACTGTTACTTGATCTATTTGATTGCTAGGACACCCTACTGGGAAGATGAGAATTTACAATTTAATTGGGAACCAAGCTGCAGAATTTATTAGCTACCCAATAGCTCTCTTAGAAATTTAAGAACTTCATAATACTATTGATTTTTAAATGTACTCAACTTTTTTTAGAGGAATAGACATACAGGAAAAATGTTATGTATTAGGTATTTAGAGGGTAATTATCCGTGAATCCTCCTCAGTATGGACTTTAGAAATCCTCTGCTTACTTTAGAAATATGCATTGACTTGTGGTAAAATTCTATTGGTGCCTGCTAATCTACAGTGCTCATGGATTGGCGTACTCAATTGTTTTAACATTATCTGTAGTTCTTGCAAATCTTCGGAGGCAGCTGAACTTGAGAAACTAAATGTATATGCTTTTAGAAAGCGTTGTCTTAGAAAACAACTAGCCCTCATCATATTTCTAGATGTTAAGTAAGGATTGTGATGCTTAAGACTATTGTAGTTGTGAGATTATTCGATGAGTCATAAAACAGGCTTTTTATTCCGTGGCATAAATTTCAAGTCTCGTGAACATTGATCAAGATCCCCAACCTCTTTTCTTAAAATCTATTTCCTTCAGTTCCCTTTATGCATGTACTTAATTTCTATTGGCTACATTTGCTGCAGGTCAGAATTCTTCATTCTCTAGATCATGCAAATGTATTGAAGTTCTACTCCTGGTGAGATTTGCATGTAACTCCTTTCTTTTTCTTCAATTTTGTTTCTATGGTAAAGGTCCTTTTGGTGCTTAATAAGAAGATTTCTCTAACTTATTTTCTAATTGAACTGATCTATAGGTATGAAACATCTGCACACCTGTGGTTGGTTTTAGAATATTGTGTTGGAGGAAATCTCATGAGCTTGTTGCAGCAGGTAAGCACTGGCAGGTCTGCTAAATTATAAATACTGTTCATTGTTCCAGTGGTATAACTGTTGTGTTGGCATATAGGATGCCTTATGCTTACATTAGACACGAACAGCCAAAAGTTGTGACAACACCCTAATTCTTCTTCGTCTCATTTTAGTAGAGGCATGGGATATTTGTTAGAACCAACCGAAGCCATAATCTTTGTGCTTAATTGTGAAAGCGAAATTGATTTGTGGTATGTCTTGAAATAAGAGCCTCTTGTGTTTATGATTTTCTTTACTTGAGAACAAACAAAGTTTCCAAGTTCCGGGTACTGATGAGTGGTGGATTTCAACTCATTTGAGGCTCTTTTTGTAGTTATTTTGCCTTGCTTTAGTTTAGAATTGGTGCTTATAATGTGGTTTTTTTCATATTTGCACGAAAATTAAATGGAGATTGATTTAGGATATTTGAAGAAACCAGGTGAACTTGAGGCAAAAAGAGGTCAAGAGCTTAAAATGCATGAAAAGTACCCTTCCCAAATGCACTGAAACCAAGTGAACTTTATCTGCCTATTTGAATGTCTTAATTTAGGGGAAGAACTTTGCTAAGTCTAAACTCAAATTATACATAGAGGAGTTTGATGAAAAGTTGAATAACTCCGACATTGAGAGGAAGGAATAAGAACTTACTGCCAAATATGCTCAAAGCCATCAACGGGAAGGGGAGAGCTTTGAGAGCATTACTGTGACTGAAAAAAGAGGAAGAGGAAATCGATGATTCTGAAATTATTGAAGGTAGTTTTCTCCAAGTAATCTGTACATTCTGTTATTTATTTAATGTTTTATTTACAAGGTTCTCATTTTGAAAACAAATATGGCGGAGGAAACTAGAGCTTCATGTTTGAATTTGATTTCACCTACAACAACAACAAATTTGTGACAACACCCTAATTCTTCTTGGTCTTATTTTTAGTAGAGGGGTGGGATATTGAGGTTTCATGGTAAATTTGTTGCATGCCTACCTTGGGATTTCCCAAACAGGCACTAAGGACATCGGTGTCATGTGCGATTGAATACTTATATAGAGATAATTGGCTGTAGTCTCACAAATAAAGGTTCTGGCTCTTTGGACTAACTTGTTTCTTATGCCAGCAGCATGATGCGAAAGAAATAGGTTTCTTTTTTTATTTCTATTTAAAGAATAGTGAAAATGACCACAATTTACTGTAGTTGGTAACGTCACAACTTGCATCTGCATCATCTTACCTATGATTTAATTTTAACCACACTTGGGAGATTTTTAACATCATTTAATCTCTGAGTTGAAGGATGGTAAGCTTCCCAAAGATTCAATAGATGATCTTGCTTGTGGCCTTGTTAGAGCTCTTCTATAAGAAACTTTAACCTTCAGTCTTTTGTAGCATGAATTACTTTTTTGGTGTTTTGTCTACTATACCAGATACTTGCATTCAAAGGGAATAATTTATTGTGACTTAAAGACATCAAAACATCCTGTTGGATGAAAATGGAATAAAAAAGTATGGTGATCTTTATGTTGTGACTTTTCCACATCATGGTGAGTGCTTTTGACCAATTATATGAAAATAAAGTTCAATTTATTTCCTGGCAGCTGAGTGATTTTTGATTAGCAAGAAATTTGAGTGATATATAAAAGACACCTTCCTCCCAGTTAGTTCACCTCTCTCTGCCCTCCATTTTGCCCTAAAATGAAAAAGTAAAATTGGTGGCATAACTATTTGGAAGTTCACTAAAGGTAAACTGTTTGAAAGTACTTTTGACCAATTATATGACGTTGAAGTGTAATCATGCTTCCTTTTCCTCTTCTTATAAAAATATGATTTCTCTGATATCTAATACCATCTGCGAACCTTTTCAAATATTCTTTGGCATCCATCTGATCTCTCAGCCCGACCTGTAATGCCTAGTAGAAAATCAAATAAAGGTTCAGATGCAGTTCCTTCACTTTCATTTGATGCACCTCAACTGTCTGATTTTGTCAAAATCTCAAAGGAGCAATTAGACTCTTTTAATAGTAGATTCATCAGTATTTTTAGTGGGAATACTCCCTCAAGGGAGAAGCAAAATGTGATCAGATACCTTGAACTTTTGAGCAGCAATGATGATGTAGCCAACATTTTGACCAATTGGTCTATTGGGTTGGTTCTAGTCAAAATGCTTTGTCACTCCAAGGTTTCTGTTGTGTACTCAACTTGCTTCACTTATTGGCTTGTTGATTCGTAACTGTACATTTATAGGGGATGAGCTGGCAAATTCTGGAATATTAGGTGCACTAAATGATGGTCTAAGAGACAGGCAAGAGAAAGTGAGAAGGTTTAAAATGGCTGCTTTAGGCGAATTACTATTTTAAATATCTAGTCAAAATGAGCATGCTCGGGATAATAAACCAATGGAATTTCCATTTAAGGACAGCCGACCCTCATCATGTTGGCAGGTATCTTCATTGATGTAATTACTTATTGGTGCAGCTTGTCAAGTTTATTACTCCCTCCCTTTTAATTTTTGTTTTGTTTTGAATTGGCATTGAGTTTAAGAAAGGAATCTTGTGAACTTAGATTAAAGATATGTAGAATGTACCAAATGTTCTTAAATCTCGTGGTCTTGAACATGTCATGTGAAAAGATAAAATTAAAGAGTTGCCAAAAAAGAGAAGACTGGTTTTTTAAACAGGCAAAAAAGGAAAGTAGGACCAATGCAGCTCTTATGAGAAATAATGCAAGTGTTGTATGAGCAATCACTTAAAAGCATAGACGCTCGTAGAAACACAATTCAAGCACCAATGCAGCTCTTATTAAAAATAATGCAAGTTGTCAGTAGGATATAAATGGTATACTTATTAATGGGTTAAAAACCATTTATCTTTTATTTAGTGATAATTATACAGTCACATATACTCTTAGACATGCAAGTGTATATAATGATTATCCTGTAGTAAATCATGTCCGATAAATCTAGAAGGGACAAATTTCTAACATGAAGTATAAGATGGATGACAAATGACAACTTGGCATAGACTTTAATTTTCCCCTGTTAGCTATCTGTCCCATATCATGAAATATTGTAGAATATATACATACAAGATTCTACAAATTTTTCTTTGTATTTTACTGGATGAACTAATAAGCTTGAAATTCCCTTGTAATATAGTAAAATGAACAAGTGTGTTAATAAGAGGGTGTCCACCCCTAGGCCACAATGGATAAGTAATGAGTCCCTATGGCCCCTTTGTGCTAGGTGTGGTAAGAGACATGAGGGTAGGTGTTTGGCCAGTAGAGAGGGTTGCTTTAGTTGTGGCAAGAGTGGCCACAAGATGAAAGATTGCCCAAAGGCTAAGGTTACAAGAAGAGAGGGTAAGCAAGTTGCCTCTAGTAGTGGGGATGTGGAGCCTCAAAAGAAGAATAGGTTTTATTCTCTCCAATGTCGATAAGATCAAGAGTGATCTCCTCATGTCCTTCCGGTATGTGTTTTATGCTTTAGTAATTTTTGGATTTCTTGTCTTTTGTGACTTGTTATTTTGGACTTTGAAATTGTCCTTAGTATGAATGATGTTTAGAAGAGTTTGTCTAGGCTTAACCCCAAGGGGGGGATAATGTGCCTATCTAGTAGGGTTATTGTATGATTATGTGTTGTCATGATTTCCTTATATGCATGTTCATGAAAATGCTTAGGTCTTGTTAGAAAGGACTTAAATGCACTGTTTTCCTCATGTTGTGGTGAATTTGAGTCAAATTACATATAGACTTCATGAGATGAGTTAATGAGCATGCCTTAGTTTTGGGAGTTGAATGATTTCTCCTTGAATAAATGCTTTTTTAGAGTAAATTGCATTTAGGCTCCATGAGCGTGTGTTGAGCATGTTTTAGCTCGGAGATGTTAGTTCCTCCTTGAAAATGAGTAGATATAGAATTTCATGCATTTTGGGTTGGTAGAAGTAGATCCTACTCCCTTAGGTTTGCATTGAATGTGTTGAGCTTGGTATTGAAGTTTTTCTTCCTTGGTTGTGTGCATTTAGATGTAGTGCATGCATGATGGGCTTCTAGTTTAGAGTTGTGACTTTAAGAAGTGTTTAGAATCGTCATTCGAGGATGAATGATCCCAAGGGGGAGATATTATTACGCCCTAGAAACTAGTAAGTTGAACTAGAGAGTTCTAGAGCTTTTCGTAAGAGTTTTAGAATTTGATGAGAGGGTTTAAGTCGTTAAAATGATTCCCGTACTTAGAATGGAGGTTTTAGGGGATAAATGTCGAGGTACGACCCCCCAAGGACCACCCAAGGGGTCCTTGAGGAGGACCTCAAAACAGCCCCCAAAAGCTATCAATTGGCAGCACCTACTCTTGACACCTACTGGCCGTAGGTGGACCCACGCCCCGTGGGTTGGGGTTGTGGGTCAAGGACACCTACGAGTGTGCAGTACGGGCAGTAGACCCATCCACGGTCTGTGGATGGGTGAGTCATGAGTCCAAGCAGTTTTTAAGTGTTGGTCTTTAAGCTAGGGGTATGTGAATTAATTAGTAATTAGTTAGGGGTTAAGGGAGGTCAGTTAGTTAGTTATCAAACCACCTATATAAGCCTAATAGACCCCCAAACTAAATCAATTAACTCATTCATCAAAGAACCCCAATTTCTCTCCAAGTAATACTTTTTCTAGAAGTGAAGAAGAAGAGAAGGAAGTGGGGAAGATTTTCCTCCATTGTTTCAAGCATGATTAGGGCTTTGAATTAAGGTATGTTAGGTTAATCATCTATGGGTTCTTCCACCCATAAATCCCCCTAGGTTTGCCCCCAATTGTGAAGTCAAAACCCAACTCTAGCTAGGGTTTCTTCCTACATTGTAGGTAGAGTTTAGGTATGATTCCAATCTTGTGGATAATACCTAATTATGATTGTATTAGCATTGAATTATGATATTATGATGAATTTATGTGATTTCTATTGTAAACCCTAGCTTAATTGATGAATGTGATATTATATGGATTTATGCCATGAGAGGTGGAATTGAGGGATTCTAATTGATCTTCTAAAATCAATATCATGTGTAGTATTTGTTCAAGGTTAGGAACACATAGAAGTGAATTGAATTAGATTATAATTCATATGATGAATCATGACTTCTAAAGATAAAATTGAACCTTTATGATCATTATGACTAGAATCACATACTGAAGAGGAATGTAGTTAGAATACCTTGAAATCTAGGTATAAAGATGATAGTATGAAGTAAAGCTTAAGAATAGGGCTTGTAGCCATCAATGTTAGGGCTTTGGGGGTAAAGCCAATAATATGTGATCTTGTTGAAATCTATTCTCACTTACACACTTAGCATATATATGCTAGGAGATCCAAGGTTCTCTCACATAGAATGATTCTAGGTTGACTTAATAACCTAAAATAAATCAAAGCATGTTAGACTAGAATAGCTTGAAGTTGTGATATATGATCCCTTCATGCGTAGCTTGACTTGGTAAGACAAGACCAAGATAGGATAGCTTAGGATTGAGGATTTACCCAAGGGTAGCTTGACTTAGCATTGTAGGATGCATGTCATGGGTAGCATGAGTTAGGTGAAGTCATGGTAGCCTACGATTGAGCATTTGTACTCTCTTATGGGTAGCTTGAACTAGCATTATTAGGATGCCTTCATGATAGCATGAATTGATTTAACCAAGACTATTTCATGGTAGCTTTAGGATTGAGGACTTATATTCTCCTATGGGTAGCTTAGGATTGAGGATCCATACTCTCCTAAGGGTAGCTTGACTTTGCATTGTAAGATGTATTTCAAGGGTAGCTTGAGTTAGGGTTAGTTATGGCAGTTTAGGATAGAGGACTTCTACTCTCCTAAGGGTATCTTATGATTGAGAATCATACTCTCATATGGGTAGCTTGCATAAGCATCATAGAGTGCTTGTAAGGGTAGCATCACTTAGTTGGACTAAGACTATTTCATGGTAGCTAGGATGGAACACGTGTACCCTTCCTAGAATAGCCTGGACTTGCATGTTAGTGTGCCTTCCAAGGTAGTTAGTTTAGCTTAATATAGTTATGTTAGTAAGATGATACCATGGTCTAGACTATTAGGGGTTATTCCTTGGTAGCCTTGAATTGAGAAATAAAGTGCATTCATGTGTGGTGACTGCCTTGTACTAAATAGAGAAGTACCTTAAATGACTAATGTAAAAGAGAAAAGAGGGACTAGTCCCCAACTAGTGAGCATTCATGATAGCTTAAAGGGGTACTTAGTGTGGATAGTAGTATGGGATGTTATTCATACATTGCACAAGTATGACTTGAGGTTAGTTATGAAGGGTTCTCCTATATAGTGTAAGGTTAGCTTGGGTTGTTGCTATAGTTGCCTTCCAAGATATGATTGACTAAAGGTGATAGTTTCCTTGTCTATATGAATTATGCTAATCATGAGACGAAAGAAGGGCAAGTATGACTAGGATGACTTCAAGGTTATGCTTAGTGTGAAGGGTAGTATGGGATGCCTTTCATGCACTGCACGAGTGTGCTTTGAGGTTACTTAGGAGTATGGTACCCTTATTGTAAAGAAGCTTAAAGACATGACCATGCATAGGCTATGATTAAGATGACGAAAAAGCGATACTTGGCTTGGGTGGTATTGTGGGACGCTATTCATGCTTTGCACATGTATGCCTTTTAGGTTACTTGAGAATGGTTCTATTATGGTATAGATGACTAAGAGTCAAATAATGCTTATATGATGCTTATGTTGGAGACTTTGCTTATTATTATGATATTGTCTCTTATGCTTATGGTTTATGTTTCATGAAGTATTTCATATGATTTTGGATTATGTCTTATATTGACTAACACCCTTGTCTTTTGCTCTTATGATGCTAGCTAACATATTTAGTACAGTTTGTACTAACGCATACTTTGCCTACATTCTCATCAAATGTAGGGTTTGGAGACTTGAGTGCTATCTTGAAGCTAGGTTTCTAAGGAGCTAAGGAGTTGAAGATCTTGGTGAGTCCTCATAGCTTCGAGGACAAAATCCACCATTTCCTTTATTTCCTTATTTCATGTTTTGAGACTATTGTATGGGCTGTGTCCCAAGAGTTTATTCTAAATTTGTATTAAGTGGTTTGAGACAAAGTATAGAAAGACTTCCGCTTGCTTTTATGAAAATGACTTTGATTGTAAAAAGTTTTAAATTTTCCCTATTTTTCTATTATGTTATGTTCATGATATGCTAAGGGCTTGTATGAGACCCCTTCGGGGTCAAGTACGCCAAGTTACATCTAGGGTGTACCCCTGGGTCGTGACATTTGAAGACTCTGAAATGTCTGGTTGAAGCAGCATTTGATAGGGGATGAATGTCGTGAAGCTTCGAGTGGTGGTATAGTTACAGATCCAAACAAAGTCATGGTACTCAGAAATAGTCACCTTTGCAGAAAGGAAAGAGCAAAAGAATCATTTTTTTTATTTTTTTCCTTTTGTGGGTTTTTTGTTTGCTAAATTCATTGGAATAAAATGTCAAGACCGGAGATTTGGGTCGGGATCTCTATTGAAGAAACCAGATAGGCGAAGACTGCTTCATTAGAACTAAACAATAAATGATGTTACTAACACCTGCCACTTTTCTTCTCTGCGTTTTGGAATCATGAAGAAAACCCTATTACGGCTAGCCGAGTTGGTACATCTCCGAGTCCAAGAACGCCAAATTATCGCCATTTCATGAGTACAGTGCGCTTTCATGGTGGTTGAGGCCTGATTTTAATGAAAGTTCTAGATAAAAGAAGATGACTTGAAAATGAGTTTATTTATGTGGGTAATGGGTAAATCAGATGGGTTAAATGGATAATAGGTGTGTATTTGAATTTTGGGTTAAATAATTGGTCAAATCGGGTTCAGCCGTAGGATTGTGCCATGTGTACTAAATAAGTCTTCCGTTAGTGGAGGGGCAAATGTGCACTGATTTTTGGACGGCACACTAATGAACGAAAAGTATGACGAAGGGTATTTGTATACCATTAACAATAGTTTGGGGGTATATTTGTCCTTTTTACCTTTAATTTATTTCATGTCTTTTTCGATAATGTCTATTCCTATAGCTAGATCACATTTGTACTTCTTGATTGAATTTGAACATGTACAACGCCTTGTTGGTTCGACCTCAACTCATTTGTTGGGTTTTATATTGCTTAAGGATCGTTTGCACTTAGAAATGGATGAAGTATATTTGAAATGTTAATTCCAT